>NC_061513.1:298591507-298638539 GCF_022539505.1 Lolium rigidum
TATCACTTATGGATTGTTTTTCTTATCTCCAAGTTTCCCAAAAGCTTGTACTAGGTGTCTTCTGAATTCTGATACGATTTGTACTATTTTTTGCTAACTGTAATTAGTGCATTGTGCATGTAATCATTGTTGTCTGTATTTTGATCCGATGATCTATGACGCCGATACGATTTTAAGATATGATTCTTAGGTACTGATACGATCCTATTTTGTTGACAATGGAAAAGATTTACTGCCGCGACTGGGATTAAACGTCCAGATAATCATACAGCGTTTTGGGCCGGGCCCAATGGACTACAACCCATGCCTCCATAAAACCCAGACACATCCTGGACGAATCCAAACCGGGCGGCGAACCACCCCCAAATCGCAATCTTGACACCCGCCGCCGCCGACGATGCCTCCGGCGTCCTCTGTCGTGACCACGGCCTCGTCGGCCTCCTCCTCCGACATCAGCCTCCCCTCCTCGCCCTCCCCGTCCCCAGAACATTCTCCCGACCCCTACGCCTTCTCCTCCTTGGACGAGATCAACGCCGCCCCGCCGGCCAAGAAGAAGAAGCCACAGAACCGGGGCGGCACCCCGAGGCCGGCGAGAACCTGGCCGACCGCCGACGAGGCGGTCCTCCTCGAGGCCGTGGCCGCCTACAAGGAGCAGCACGGCCGGCTCCCCGGCCGCGCCGCCCTCCCCGCGGCCCTCGCCGGCCGCCTCCCGCACATCAGCGCCGAGCAGGCCGCCAAACGCCTGCACTCCCTGCGCAAAAGGTACGACGACTCCGTCAGGCGGCTCAGGCGCGGCACCGTCCCCGTCACCGACGACGACGTCCGGGTCTTCCGCCTCTCCAAGCGCATCTGGGAGGGCGTGCCCAAGCGGCCATTCCGTCGGCCCCGCGCCGCGCCGCACCACGAGAGGAGGCCGTTCGCGGAGCTCGAGCAGATGTACCCGTGCCTGGCCGCCGAGGTGGAGGCGATCGACGCCAAGTGCGGGATGCCCGGGTTCATGAGGACGGCGTTCGAGCGGATCGGGGACGCGCAGGCGGCGGAGCTCGAGGCCAAGGTGAAGAGGCAGCGGCTCAAGCAGCTCAAGGCCGATGCCCGGCGGGA
The DNA here is from genome assembly GCF_022539505.1 of Lolium rigidum. Taxonomy (NCBI): domain Eukaryota; kingdom Viridiplantae; phylum Streptophyta; class Magnoliopsida; order Poales; family Poaceae; genus Lolium; species Lolium rigidum. The sequence continues at coordinate 298,592,609 of NC_061513.1, forward strand.
CGAGCTCAAGAGCTTGGTCCTCACGACCATCATCGCTGAAATGGAGAAATAATTAGGAAACGTTCTCATTTCTGCCAGGAACACTCGTTTTCTTTTCTCTCTTTCATTCATAAACATAAAGTGGGTGATCTGAGTAAGGCAATTGATAATCTAGGATACTCCTATTCTGAGTAAGGCAATCACTCAGAATCTGTCAACAACATTGGATAGACACGTTAAGAAAATACATTTTATGGTGAATCTATTGAGATTAGTCGAGTATTGTAATTGTTCATATTTTTTCTATAAACGTGGCCAATTTTAGAAAAATTGACTTTTAAATAATCTTAAAACATTGACTTTTAATGATCCTTAGATGTTTTACATTTTGAAATGTGAGTCAACAGTAAACTCTGAATTATTGCCGCTGGTCGGCGATCTCTCTCCAAATGGCATTTGCGACTTGAAATGACCAAAGGCAGACGATTAGAGGCAAGACCAAAGATCCTCCATCCCCAAGAACATAGAAAGAAGTTTACTACATAATTCCCACAGATTCAGGACGATCATCGCTGAAATGGAGTGATCTGGTTTCTCAGGAAATAATTGCTAGAAAACGTTCTCGTTTCTGCCATGAACATTCGTTTTCTTTTCTCTTGTTCATTCATAAAGTGTGCGATCTGAGTAAGCCAATCTGAGTGAGATATGGATTGCCTTAGTGTTGGCAATCCATATCTTACTAATTTTGATTAAATATTTAGGAAAAAATGTGTGGTGACCCGGCATACCACTGCATGGTGTAGTATGCAAGTCTGATATAACACCAATGAAACACCGTTCCACGAGTATTATATCGCTCAGAGTGGTACAACAGAAACATATGCGGGTCCAAGGCATGTCTATAGAATTACATACAGACTCTGTTACATAAGATCAGCACAGCCTCCTACTTTACAATGAGGTAAAACTGCAGATAACTCCAGAAGAACGACTCGTAGTCTAATCCTATCACGAACTCTATTTGTAGAGTATTTAGCTAGCTATAAGGCTAAGAATAGATTCTAGCTAAATAGGAGCTAGTTTAGGAAGCTAGTTCCTTCTATTGCTAATCTAGGTTGTCTTCTTGTTGGATGTGGTGTTTGACTCCTCTGACAGGTTCATGTCCCTTGAAGTAGTTGTTGATTTCCTCGGTCTTCGAGTTGCACTCGTAGATCCTCCTTCGTGGCCTCCATATCTAAGCGAGGGATTTAAGAGTGGGATGAGTACGAGCGTACTCAACAAGTTCATTATAGGAAAGAGGTGTTTAATGCACTAGCTACGCATTAGACCGGAAAGTCTAATACTAATGCAGGTTTTCATAACCATTTCTTCAAAAGGTTGCTTTTATTCGGAAGAACTATGTCCGTCGGCCTTCACCGGTTTACTAGAACTTCATGGAGCTCCTTTCCGGCAGCGTTCGCGGTTCCATATCCGGAACAGGGAGTGACAGGTCACGATTCATTACACTCTGCGAGAGGTGTGTTGCTTTACCCATAAGAGATCTTAACCTTGGTGCCAACCAAGTCTGCGAGCTTGTCCACACTTCCTATGGTGTGAGGCCCGGTATAAGGTCTAGCCAATCATGTTCCTCCGCTACCTCGAACACCCACCCTTTGTTGCATGCCCCGACCACGGGTCCTCGCCGGTCCCATTATTCCCACTCACGGGTGGACCCCGACCACGACAACGGTTTGGGACTCGTTAACCAAACTCCTTCGCCGGTAGCCGCAACCCATCATAGACCGCAATACCGTGGGGACTTAAGGCTTCCCCGGCCAACCGCTTGCACTTCGAGCGACAAGTGTCTACGGACTATGCCGTGGGGACTTAAGGCTTCCCCAGCCAACCGCTTGCCCTGACAGATACAAGTGTCTACGGTAAAGCGCATCGGTTGATGAACGAGAGGTGGAAACACTTTTGACTACTCCGTCCCACTCCGGATCTTATGGTTAACACGGGTATTACGGCACAAGAATCACTGGCGACATTTGTTGTTTAATCCTAGATGGATATAAACCCTTGCAATGGAACCTCCACCATATCAACACAATCCATGGTTCCATTGCCCACCACATAGTCATATTCATAGTTATGAAAGTAGTGGTTTTGGTTTTTATGCAATAGTGATAATTATAGTACTTTGCAAGTAATTTGATAAAGATACTCAAATGACATGAGCAAGCGATGAACTTGCCTTTCTTGACTGCAAGATTATGCGAGGCAAGGTCTTCGATACGCAATAACTCCAAATTCTGAAATAGCATCATCGTCCGGTAAGGACGATGTTTAAAAGATTGGCAAGGATGCAATAATGCATAAGTATGAGATGCAATCGCTCTAAGCGTGACCTAACCCCGATGATTTAGGATCAGTGAGTTGTAATGATTGGTTCAGGGTGTGTTGCACTTTTAGAGTGATTCACATACAAGGTTCTTATTCAGTTGTGATTACTTGGTATCATAAACGGGTAGATAATAAAGCATAATAATCAATTAAGCACACAAAGAATGATAATTGGCAAAATGTTAACATGTAAAGAACAGTTGTCAGTTTTAGTACTATGTGGCATGGTTAATGATTGATTATCATATACTTTAAAAGAATAACTTTTGAAGAACATGTTCTTTGATAAAGAACAAGTATGATAATTAGGTTGGTGGGGTTCTATGGTTAACTATGGTTCTCATTAGCTCTTGAGTAGACATTAGATGGATCACAACCTAGTTGGATTCATCAACACCAAGGGCTTGTAAGGTTGAGTTAAGCCTAGGCATCCTAAGCAATTGTTCATACAAGGTTGCTATCAAGATTGGTTCATCTTGTTGGTGATAGCTAGCTAGGATTTATAGGTCCTTATAAGCAGGGTTGATGATGATTCTTTATTTACTTCAAAGAATAACTTTTGAAGAACATACTTCTTAAATAATAAGAAGTATCTCAATTAGGTTGGAGGTGGTCTAGGTTTTACTGTTGGTTCTATTAAGTAAGGAATAATTGGCTCCTAAATAGGAAGGTGGATCACTATCCAACACTAGTAGAGTTTAGTGGAATATGGTTAGGTAATTCTCAAGATTTGGCATAGTTGCTCCTGAGGTTCATCACATTGGTGTGATGCTAAATAGGAATGAATAAGGATGATGGACTTGGTAATAGGATCTAGGGTTTGTACTTGGTTGATCCTACTTGATCAACTAGTTTGGATAGGTATGCATACATGGAATATGGAGACTCCTCGCAGGATATTTTTAGAGATTCTAGAGAGGGAGTCTCCCACCGTCAAGAAACGGTGAAGACGTCCAAACTCAAAAACGCAATAGAGGATGCATGCGGATTCCGTTTTCGATGAACTTGGGCTTGTTGTAAAGTTAGAAACAAGATCAAGAACCTCACACATAGAAACACCAAGATGCAATAGGGATATGTAAAGTATTCAAAGGGTTGAGCTCCCTAAGACGATGTGATCAAGTTACCCAACCGAAAGCCCCTCTTGATAGTGCGGCTATCTATCCTATAACCCGGTCTCCTAACAACCACCTTGAGACCGGTAAAAGGGAAACCTAGCAAGGCCATATCTTTGCCTTGCGCACCCCGCTTGATCTTGATGATAACTCTTCAAGCTCCACTCAAGCCGGAATGCCTCACTTGATCATTGTTGCTTCATGAAAACTCACAAATGCTCCCCCATACACCATGATGGGAAAGCTCCATTGATGCACATCTTCACATGTCCATTATCACCAAATGAACGACAACCTTCAAGCATATGATCCTCTTGAGATGCTCAACTTGAACTTGCCCAACTCAACCTTGATGACGATCACCACTTGACGTCATCCTCTCATGGGCTATATGAGATCTCACTTGTGATGCATGCCCATGAAAAGATACCTAACCCACATAGACAACACAAGGGAACATATATGATGGGTTAGTTCATAAAGCATAATTGACACGACTTACCATACCACATGACTTCTCGTGGCACATTCTTCATGCTTCATGTGTTGACCAAACTTGGATCTATTCTTCACTCTTTGTATTGGTCAACCTTGTATCTTCTCATGCTCTATCATACTATGTTGAGGTGTATATAGAATTCTTTATTTGTTTGCATGCTCTAAATCTTAGTCAACCATAGCTCAACTTATGAGACTATCATGACACCGACTTAGAGCCGTAACTTGAATTCTTCACATGGAATCAAGCACTCAAGATCTTGATCATTCATTGCTCATCACATAAGCTAGAGCATGGATAATATTGAGTTCCACATAAGAACTCCATCTTCATTTCATCTTCTTGATCATATCACATATATATCTTCAAATCGATGATCTTGATGCCAATACACAAGGTATATCTTAATCTTCATGGCATCCATACTTGAATCCAACATATGGAATACAAGTAGTACCTATGGAATATTCCTTCATATAAACTCAATGAAAACATTATTCCATAGGGGTTATCACTAATTACCAAAACCACACATAGGGGCAATATACCCACACAATCCATTTTTCGTGTCTCTTCGTGTTATTGATCTAGGTATTTGTTGATTCACCTAAATCTTTATTAGGCTCTATGGGTTCTGTCCATTAGAATTTCTAGTTTAGTTCATAAGTTTGTATGAGAAACTGATTTTTGCAAGGTGGCAATTCCCATACGTGTGATGGTTATGTAATGTTTATGTTGCTTTTTATGGCACTTTATACTATGGCCATGTTAGGTTTCCATGGTGTTTGATCCTGAGCTATAGTTTTATTTTTGGTAGCATTGTGTTGTTATTTATGTTTCGGGTAATTTCATTTTAAGATGGTTCGAAATTTGCACTTGTTTGCATCATGTGTCATTTGTTCATGATGAAACGATTATTGTGATAGTTCATTGTGGTGAATGGGGTAATGTTTTGGCGATTCATATGTTCAGACCATGACAATTCTCATTGTTGTGAATGGGGTGATGTCAGCCTTTTTTTTAGACTTGTCATGCAGGATTTTAGAGAAATGAGAAAATATAGGTTGGTATTTCCTTAGCTAATGGATAATCTCTTAGAAAATAACAGAATGGTATTTATATGTTATTATACACTATATAAAAGTTAGACAATTTACGATTCTCTCAGCGATGCAGCCACTGTAGAACGTCTATTTATCCTTTCCCTAATCCAGTCACTCTGCGATGCGTGTTCTTAGTTGCCTCTTGAATTCAATCGATCGGTCTCTTTGGCTTTTCTTTTTTGCTGGAGCGTTACCGGTTACCGGTTCCTAGGCCAATGCTTTCCGGTGATTGCCTTCATGCAATTCACAGCGCTGGATTGTGTTTAATTATGTGACACGTGTTTCCTTCCTTGGATATGTGTCTTTTATCTGGGCTTTTCTGGAAGAGTACCTCTCTGGAAATTCCTAAAAATCCTCACGTCTCATCCCATCCCTCCAACGATTGCAGCGGACGAGCCCGGGCGGCGCTCCTCTTTCTCCGGCCGACCGGCTCCGCCCCAACCCCCCGTACTCGCACCCACCCTGCATCACGCCAGCCCTCCTCTCTATGGATGGGAGAAGCCGACCCAGCCAGCGCTCTCTGTCGATGGGGCGACGAATAAGGCGAGAGTTAGTTGGGCCGGGTGGATGAGCTCCGTGGGCGGCCGCACGGTATCGCTCTAGATTCCTCCCCATTCCAAGGTCGTTGGTCCGGCGGCCGCACGCGCCGCCCTAGATTTCTATCCATTCCCAGGTCGGCGGTTGTTCGACGACATGTGGGCGGTGCCTCCTCGGCGCGGCATTGTCGTTGTTGAAAGGGTCCGTCCACGGCGACCTGCAAACAATGCCACCAGCACGCGGCGCCGGATTCGGTGCGGACGTGTACAACTTCACGTCGAGGTCATCAAGCAATCGGGGTACGTCACATCTCCTTCATCGTTGTCAACGATGCCATGTTCGCGGATCGAGTTGCTGTGTCGTGGATCAGGTTCATGAAGGACGACCTGCCAGCCACTTCATCTCATGTGTGAATCAATCATTGAGGTAGCTGACATTGTACCCTTTACTGATACTTTCTTCTAAATTGGTGAATGTTAGCTGAAGTTGTTCCACTTCCAGTATATCTCTGTAGTACTCATCAGCACCACAAAAAGTCCAAAGAACTACCAAAATTATTGACAAGGAAAAGTACAAGATGATCCAATCTGGTGGTTCTGTTAAATATTCGAGTAGGAACCTAGGAGGCTTTACAAATTTATACAACAGAGATGTACAGCAAGGGTGAACAATTAATCACCTGGGACTGTCAATCAATCAACAGTTTTTATCTACAAACAAGGAGGGGTAATGGTTATGATATTTTCAGTTCTCTTATCATTTGTGTCTGTGCTCGAGCGAAAAAATCCATAGAAGGACGATTGATATGCTTTTGCTGTTTGGAGTTGGCGGTGATTAAGAAATTTTTGGTTACTTAATTAGGAAACTGGCTCATGCTTGCAATGTTCAGATAAATCACCATTCATAATGGCGCAGACCTACCTCAAATATACAGTCTTCTGGAGCAAGTTCAGTGTTCAGTGTGCTGGATGGTTCACCTTTCTCTGGATAGAGATACACAAAGAAGTGGGTTTACTTTTGTGAACTGCAATTAGATGATCGTAGTATGTATTGTTCTGTAGTTTTTTTTCCGACAATGTCTTCTCAATTTGTACATGTTTAATGCTGGACAGAGGCTACTTCTTGCAGGTAGATTAGATTATCTGTGTTTGGAGCAGAAGCCATGTCAGGATACGATCTAAACATTATTTCTAGGGATGGATGCAGGTAATTATTCTTTAAACCAATCATATTTCTATTAAGCAGCCAAAATTTCCTCTCTTTATTTTTTCAAAGCAAGCTCCATCCATTATTTATCATATGGCGATTTGTTTTATGCACTAATTTAAGCTTAAAGTACATGGTGGGAAAATATTAACTACATTGTTTATTACCATGCATGGTCAGCTGGAATGATACTGTGCATCATGTAGCTATTTCAGGCTATAAGAGAGAGACAATCACTCTTATGTAAATGGAGTGATACTATTTGATACTGTGACAGAGAAGTGTTGTTGAATATTCAACCAGGAAAATTCTATTCGTCCTGAAGCAGTTTGTATGAATCTATGGTGGACAAAGATGGTTGATGCGAAAAGGAAAACAGAATTGGGGTATCTATTTCTGCTAAACCATAGACAATCTTTTTGTTCACACAAAGAAGCAGTTTTACTTTTGTGAACTGCAATTAGATGTTTGTAATATGTATTATTGTGGAGTTTTTTTCGACATTGTCTTTTCAATTTATACCTGTTTAATGTTGGACAGGGTTAGATTAGCCTATTTGGTTCATAAGCCATGTCAGGAACTCAGGATAGATCCAAACATTATTTCTAGGGATGGATGCAGACAATTATTATTTAAACTAATCCTATTCCTATTAAGTGGTCAAAATCTCCTCTCTTTATTTTGTCAGAGGATGGTGGATAGGAAGCTCAAGTCCATTGTTTATCGTATTGTGATTTGTTCTATGCATTTATTTAATATTATTACATGGTGGGCAGATATTGACTACTCCATTTCAGGCTATAGGAAACAGACCTTCACTCTTGTGAAAATGCAGTGATATATACTATTTGAGGAGTGTTGTTTAATATTTAAGTAGGAAAATTCTATTCGGCCTGAAACAGTTTGTATGAATCTATGGTGGACTAAAGATGGTTGGTGCGAAAAGGAAAACATAACTGAGGTATCTCTTTCTGCTAAACCATAGACCATCTTTTTGTTCAAGACTTCCATGGGCAATTGTCAGCAGCATACACGACCATGTGCAATACTTGACTATGTACATGTGGTTGAATCGCTCTCCCAATTTCACAGGGTACGAGCAACCAATCACTGAGCAAGTGCTATCACCTTACGGTGCATTACAATATGTTGATCAAGAGACAAGGTGTATGGATGATCTATATGGGTACACATGCTTTGTTCATTCTTGGAAACTAATAAGAATACTAGATGCTATTGCAATTAAGGTTCCTCATACCAAAGTGGGTGGGGCTTCTGGTTTGTCGGCAGCAATACCATCTCTTTTTAAATTAAATATACTATCATCGTAGAGAAGGCACATTATCTTCATGGAAAAGAAAGAGCTATAGGTATGCCAGGGCACCTACTGTGTATTTGGCACATGTGATTCACCTAGCTGAGTGCTAACCAACATTGCTTGACAATGATGATATTTGAAAATATTCCTCGGCGGTAATTCTACATTCTGATCTAGAATCATACATTGCTCAAATGTGCATGTCTGGGTTTGAATTAAACTGCTAAATGACATAGCATTCTTGGTCTAGATTGAAAAGGATTGTCCTTTTGTGTCATTGTATGAGATGTTGTCTATTCCAATGAAAGATTGGATCAGTAAGGGGGGGCTGGAGCTTATTCAGACACCTAAATATGGATCTGGGGTGTGCCGTTACTCAACTGGTTCCGCTTCATATAACAGGCTTGCTCTGTAACCAAAGTTCAGTGTTGGTAATTTTATACTTGGTCCTTTTGGATCAGTAGAATCACATGACTCAGTGGCCAACGCCGTTACAGATGATCGCAGCAGATCCTACGCTGCAAGTCAAGATGTTGCTGTTGCGTCAGACGGATTTGGTGCAAATTTCTAACAATTGCAAATGCTCAATCCTTTGTATCAACATGAGCTAATACAGCTCCAGTTGCTGGGCACTTTGTTTAGTTATTGCAAATTTAGGCTCTAATCAATATGTACCAACTACAAGCTTCCTGATGTATCATGGTGTTATATCTTCTGCTTGATGGAAATTTGTTTCGTTTCTGTGTTCAATCAAAATGTGTTGCTTTTTTATTGTTTTCTGTACAATAGTGCTCATTATGATTTCAATCTTACTCCTGAAAAACAATCTCTGTGCTATGTATGTTTTGTTTCTATGCACACCAAATTTTCTACTCCAGTTGGGCCGCTACACAAATTGAAGGGCAGCGAGAGCTACATATCTCCAAAAATTACAGTTCTCTAGCTCAGCTATTGGTATCTATACATCGACAAATTCTACTGTCGCTATATCTCGCTATATCAGGTTGAGATTATGACTACGCTTCACTTACAGATTCCTCCATAAATCCATAGTTATTTTAACAGCTATATAAGTAAATAATTGTGCAGAAACAATTACCACAAAACGACAACCTGAATGTCCACTCGCAAGATTTCAGTCTATTCTAGATCTATGATAGGGCTAGGGAAAGCCAGCATTAGAGTTGTCCTCACGCTATCATAAAAGCCAGTATTCTTACTTTGCATATGCAGGAACGAGTGGCGTTGACTGTGAAGACAACTTCTTCGCAATCGGTGGCAGCTTTCCTTCACTTGCTACGCTGGTCATCAATTTCTCCTCACCGGATCCGTCCACCGCCACTCCATCTTCCGCATCAGCGCCTCGGTGCCCGCAGCCTGAGCGACCGCGCCGTCTACGCATATTCTCCCCACACGCATAGAAGCCTCTCCTGCACGGCCACACGCCCACACCCACTGCTATCGACATTTTGATGCCTTGCCGCTCCCCCCGCTGTGGCATTCAACATAGAGATAGAGTACCAAAACTCGACTGAAAAGAGAGAAGTAGAGAACCATCACATATTCCGCGTGTAGGACACCGCCCGCGGTCATCTTCCACCTGGCAACAGAGGCGGACGAGGACAAAAATGTCTGGGTGTCCCATATCCAATAATCTCTACCACACTCCATTCATCTATAAACAGATATCTACGTTTACGTAGACACTACATTAGACACTATGGATCTAGATATATCTAAATTTTAAGGTATATATTTATAAACAGAGGTAATACTTAAAAACAAATATTTTCTTTAAATAATTTCTTTCCCAGTAACCATACATAACCATGCGCTTAGCAAATAACCATGCGGAACACACTCTGGTGGAAGAAAAGTTTCACCTATTTACAGCTCATGATTGTGAAATCATCTAGAAAAAAAGTAAAGAAAATCCAAACAATCGCATGGACCCGCTTATGCATCTTCGTGTCGCCACAATGTCCTCCCGCACTAACATGGCACCTCAACACACATTCTTGACATGTTCTCCTCTGATTTCGCCACCTTTGCATGTTTCTGGGCGACACCGAAGCCCTACGACCAAGCACCCAAATACATTAAAGATCTTGCGATGGCTCGATCAAATCTTGTGCACCTACCGCCAGAGCGATGGCTAGGTGGTGGCACAACCGAGTGCCAATGATTCGACGAATCAATGATCTCCCAACCACCTCGATTTGGTCTCTGGCTCTCCACGATCCTGTCGACTAGCCCTCTTCTCTACTCCTCATCCAAATGTCCCTCCATTTTACCAGATCGGTGAGCTATCGAGTTTTTCCCATCTGAAAATATCAGTATTATGAGCTAAACATATCAGTGAGCTATCGAGTTTTTTCAAATGTACAGGCGCGGCGTGCCGCCGCGCCACTGCTTCCTAGTATAATACAGTATGTCTCAGTAATTGTTACGAATGACAATAAGAGATAATGCACTAGATAACTTATATTTATTGCTTTCTGCTTATGGCGTGGAGGGTTGAGAGAAGGCATGCCCTTTGTACATGTCCTAATATATTCGTGATGGCGATTTATTGCATTGTTCTTCTTCTAGTTGGTAATTTACTTTTGAGATGTACATTAGTCGTATGAACTGTACTTGTGTCTTGATTTTATTGTTAGCATGTTGGCAGAAGCAGAAGGCGACCTCCCATTTTGGTGTTGTTGGTGCGTATGTAATGCTAAGTTCATCTCCAAATATTGTCATTTTTTATTGTTTTTGTGTGCTGATCATTCCCATCTGTTGCACTAGGTTTTTATGTGTCCACATGGCGTTTACAATTTTGTTGTGGATAACTGACGTGTAGGTCGAGCTCTATCCGATCATGGCTCCAAGTTGGCCTGCACGCAGGGAATATAGATATTTAGTGTCCAGTCCTATACATATCACTTGATAGTGCTTATGTATGGATTTTTATTTTTTATTTCCAAGTTTCCCAAAAGCTTGCACTAGGTGTCTTCTGAATTCTGATACGATTTGTACTATTTTTTGCTAACTGTAATTAGTGTATTGTGCATGTAATCATGGTTGTATGTATTTTGATCCGATGATCTATGACGCCGATACGATTTTAAGATATGATCCTGATACGATCCTATTTTGTTGACAATGAAAAAGATTTACTGCCGCCAACCTTGACTGGGATTAAACGTCCAGATAATCATACAGCGTTTTGGGCCGGGCCCAATGGACTACAACCCATGCCTCCATAAAACCCAGACACATCCTGGACGAATCCAAACCGGCGAACCACCCCCAAATCGCAATCTTGACACCCGCCGCCGACGACGATGCCTCCGGCGTCCTCCGTCGTGACCACGGCCTCGTCGGCCTCCTCCTCCTCCGACATCAGCCTCCCCTCCTCGCCCTCCCCGTCCCCACAACATTCCCCCGACCCCTACGCCTTCTCCTTCCTAGACGAGATCAACGCTGCCCCGCCGGCCAAGAAGAAGAAGCCACAGAACCGGGGCGGCACCCCGAGGCCGGCGAGAACCTGGCCGACCGCCGACGAGGCGGTCCTCCTCGAGGCCGTGGCCGCCTACAAGGAGCAGCACGGCCGGCTCCCCGGCCGCGCCGCCCTCCCCGCGGCCCTCGCCGGCCGCCTCCCGCACATCAGCGCCGAGCAGGCCGCCAAACGCCTGCGCTCCCTGCGCAAGCGGTACGACGACTCCGTCAGGCGGCTCAGGCGCGGCACCGTCCCCGTCACCGACGACGACGTCCGGGTCTTCCGCCTCTCCAAGCGCATCTGGGAGGGCGTGCCCAAGCGGCCATTCCGTCGGCCCCGCGCCGCGCCGCACCACGAGAGGAGGCCGTTCGCGGAGCTCGAGCAGATGTACCCGTGCCTGGCCGCCGAGGTGGAGGCGATCGACGCCAAGTGCGGGATGCCCGGGTTCATGAGGACGGCGTTCGAGCGGATCGGGGACGAGCAGGCGGCGGAGCTCGAGGCCAAGGTCAAGAGGCAGCGGCTCCAGCAGCTCAAGGCCGACGCCGAACCAATTTTTTGTATCGGATAATAGTGTTTCTGGCATCTCGCGCATTAATAATAGAACTGTAAGTGAAATTTTGCGGGGGCGATCTCTCCCCAGATGACATTCGCCACTTGGTACGAGCAACCAAGATATAGAAATAACCGAGTTAAGAGACAGTGCCGTATCTTAAAGTTCACAAGAACTCTTGCTTGTGAATGCTACTCTTTTTTAGAGCAGTGTGGAATAAAAGCACGCTAAACGTCACTAAGAGCATCTCTAGCAGTCTGTACACATGCAACCTGTAAAACGCAGGCCACTGAATTTGTGTTTACGGGTTAAAAAAGTGTCGGCGCAGATCAGAATTCGTAAACTAAAACTGTAAAAATCATATCCCTAAATAAACTGCTGGAAGGACAAGAAGATAACTACAAGTAGTTGATTGAAATCCAGTATCTTAGTCAATTTCTCAGTGAGCAAAAATTGACCCGCGTTAAGCAAGCCAGCAAGCTCTGTAGCGCTTGATTGAGTACCAAGTCTCGCCGCTGCTCTGTACGGGCTGCCGTGCTGCTGCTCTTATCCGCTGCTCTGTAGAGCCAGCAGCTGCTCTCGAAGCGGGCGCCGTTGCTCTGTATGGGCTGCCGTGTTGCTGCTCTTATCCAAAGCCTCGCCGCTGCTCTGTACGGGCTGCCGTGCTGCTGCTCGGGGTGAGCTGTCGTGGAGAGAGGGAGGGTGCACGGGAGCCGGCTCCTCTAACTTTGCTTCTACTAAGTCAGGGCCCTGACATAGGCTATATCTACCACCCAAAGCACATACAACAGTTCTTCTTTGCTTAGTACTACTACCTGTTACTCAACTGAATCGTGTGACAAATCCAGCTGGGCTCTGTCATTGTTTAAGGGCATCTCCAACGCGGCGATCCAAACGGACGCGCTGGGCCGTCCATTTTAGGCCGTTTGGGTGACCGCACGGACACCCGTACAGCGGCCCGCGTCCGCGTGTCCGTTTGGGTTGCACGCTGCGCCCAACGCGGCGACCCAAAAAGCCGCCACGTGGTTCGTCTTCCATGGGCGGCGTTGCGCCATGGCAGACCTCGACGGGACAGCAAAGGCGGGCGGGAGAACGCGCGAGAAAGTTCCCGCGCGCACCAGGGTTCCCGCCAAGAGCGCATGCGCCGTCGGGAGGAGAACCACGAGGCCCAGGCCGCCGGCCGCGTCCGCCTGGAGGCACGGACCGCTATGGAACGTGCCGTCGCGCAGGAGCTCGAGTTGTGCGGGAAGCGGATGGTGCCTCTGCAGGAGGCGGAGCGCGAACGCGCCCAAGCTGCGAGGACGACAAGGAGGAGGGCGGCCGCTAAGGAACGCAACAAGAGGGCCGCCGAGCCACCCAGCTGGTAAGTTGGAGTGGAATCCTCACACGTACAGGCCGCCCGCGTCGAGTGAAATCCACGGCCCGGCGGCGAGTCGGCGGCGATGCCGCCGGCCCCGTACGTAGCTAGACTAGTAGTATGAAGATTTAAGAAAAATGTAATGTCTAATTTTAATGAAGAAAGAAACTATCTCCCTGACACGCGGGCCAGGGGCGGACAAGGGGTGGACGCGAGCGGCTAGCCATCTGCGTTAGGCCACGCAAACGTGGCCCAGATTTGGGCCGGCTTTGAGTCGTCTCAAACGCCGCCTTCTCCCTGTCTTTGTTTCCCTTTTCCATAGCCGAGAGGCCCTTTCCCCATTGAGGATAGCTCGCAAAAAAATGTTGATATTTTTTTTATAGAAAGAGGGCATCTCCCTGACCACCGTCCTCCTCCTTGTTGTGGCCTTCGTCTTCGTGCTTCTTGTCATCGGTTAGGCCGATCCCAAGCTCGCGGTTAAAGAATCCCACCTCGTCGAGGTAGCCCGCTCGGCGGTGCGGGTCAAACTCCCTAGCTCCAAACGTGAGCCAGTTGTCGGACGCGGCCCGTGTTGATAAGCCAATGGGATGGCAAGCTCACATCCCGTCATGACACCGTTCGGTTCTCCTCGAACAACTACCACGCGACGTCGACCGACATGTAGTGGCGCTGACGTTCTTTCCACCGCGAGACGAGCCAGACGGCCGTGGTTCGAAATGAGGAACGGCCACCCCTTGCCTATGTCTTCGGTGTGATTGAAATCGGGAGGAAACTTAGGAAGGAGTGGCTATGGTGGGGACGCTGGATGTGGGGGAAATGGTCGTGGGATGCTTCCTTTTTAAGCGATTTTTTAAATAGATATTTTTTTATAAATTTGACAAATAATATACAATTTCAAAATTTTCTAAATGTTGAACTCGATCGGTCGACAATCGGCCGATCGGTCAACTGTTAACCGATCAGATAAAACATAACATGTGCATAGCCTGGTCGGCAGCTAGTGTGCCAATCGGCCACCTGTCCGCCGATGGGCCGCTATCCGGCCATAATATTTGAAAATCACGTATTAGTTATAAAAATGCTGAAAAACGTATAATTTAAAAAAATCGCTCCTTACATGGATGCTCATACTATGAGATGAAGGGAACTCGCGACAGGCAAGGGAAAGAGATGAAAGAACATTTTGGCGGTAAACTCAGCACATCACTGCCTCTTCCCTCCAAAACTGAGCAGCAACAGCAGCAACTAGTACTAAGCCCAGGAGAACCGTTAGATAAGCTTTGTGTGGTGGATGTAGCCTATGTCAGGGTCCTGACTTCGTAGAAGCAAAGTTAGACGAGCCGGCTCCGCACGATGCTGCTTGGGACTAAAGAGAAGAGCAGCGATGAAAAGAAAGAAGACTCACAAAGGTAGGAGATGAAGAAGATACACATGACATGTGGGCCAAGGATGTCATCGAGAGAGATGAGACCAAGAAGCGATCCCACCCTTTGGTAACAACCAAAATGCCACTTTAGGCTGGGAAAGAGGAGTTCACGGTGCTGATTTCTGGGATTTGGAATTCAGGGTTTGATCTCCACACTCTCTACAAATTTAGAGCATCTCCAGCCGCGTCCCCAAAACCGTCCCCCAAAGGGATTTGGGGCGCGCCGGACAGAAAATGTGTTTCAGCCGCGTCCCCCAAAGCCCTTTTTTATCCGGCGCGGCCCGATACGGTGTCCGGCGCCCCGAGCCCGTCCCCGTCCCACAGGGGACGCACCGGGGACGCCGGACACAACGAAAAGCGAGGCGGGGAGTGGCGGGGCCGACGCGTCAGCGGCACAGTTAATTTTAACCTAACCGTCGCCTACCTCGCGACGGAAGTTATTCGCGCGCAGTGACACACGGCGGCATCTTTGCCTTAATGGCGATGGAGGGGCAGGCGAGACGTCTCGTCGGTGCTGCGCAGCCTCCACGCGTCGCCGGCGTTCGCACGCCACCGCCCGTTCCCACGCGATCTTCCCGCCTCTTCTCGTCTGTTCCCGCACTTTCTTCCCGACGCCGGCGTCTATAAAAGGTCTCCCGGCTCATCAATGGTAGCCACCACACCCCGCCGGCAACAAACACAGCCCTCGTCGCTCCACAGCCGTCTCCTCCATCACCGGTGGCAATGGCGAACCGCCCCGGCGATGGCCACTTCCCTCCACCGCCGTCTCCTCCACTTCCGGCCGGCGGCGGCGTGCGGCACTAGAGAAGGCACTCGAGGAGGAGGCCCGCCGGCCGGCGTGAGGCGCAGCAGGCGGCGGATCTAGCGGCGTTCTCCGCCCTCGCCTCCGCGGCCGAGGAGGCCGCGGCGGCAGCGAGCGTGGCGGGGAGCGAGCGGTGCGACACCGTTGCGGCGTTCGACGCCTCGACGGGACAAGAGGCGCGACGGCGCCGGTACCGGGAGGAGATGGAGCAGCGATGGGCCGACGAGCGCCGGCGCTAGCGCGATGAGCGGCAGCGCTGTTCCGTGAACGGCGTGACTCGATCGAGCGCCGGCGGCGTGAGTCGATCGAGCTCCAGCAGCGGGTGACGGCGGAGGAGCGTCGGCAGCGGGAGGCGGCGCCGACGGCGCTATGGGGGAGGCGGGCGGAGCAGTTGGCGGCGGAGGCCGACGCGTTTGCGGCGACGATGATGGAGGCGCCAAAAGATGTGGAGGAGGAGGCGCCAATGGAGGAGGAGGAGGCCGAGGCGGAGGAGACCGAGGTGGAGGACGACGACGACGACGAGTTCGACTGGTCCGACGACGACGGGCCGCACCCGGACGAGACGGCCGATCAGCAACGCGCCCTCGTCGAGTCCTTCGAGTCGGAGAAGAAGCTCCGGGACGACACCCGTGCCCGCGAAGAGGCGCATATTCGTCGCGCCATCGAGCTCTCCCTCCGTGCGGCGCAGCGAGGGACGGCGGAGGACGCGCGGCGGGAGCGGCACCGTCTCGGCCACCGCCGAACGCAAGGAGAGGAGGCGCGCGCAGGAGGAGCTGCGGCGTAGGGGAGGCGACGACGGGGCGGGGCCGTCGAACGCGCCGCCGGGCGGTCGATAGTCTAGGTTTAGATGAAATCTAGCCGTTTTCATTCAAACTTTGTAATATATAATCAAAATTGAATGAAAACCTTTATTTTCGTGCACAAATATTCATTTGGGGGCGGCGTTTGGGGAACGCGGCTGGGGAGCGACGTCCCCCAAACGCGGCACGAACAAAACACGTCCCCCAAACGCTCGATCCGGTGCGGTTTGGGGGACGCGACTGGAGATGCTCTTAAGGTTTATTTCAGACTTTACTCAGTATAGATGCTAATTAATCTTCTACGCAACCATCACCGGCTTGTTGGTCACAGCATGGTAGTGTCCTCATTCAATGGTTGCTCATGATTTAGACATGTCCAAGAGCAACAAGTTTCATCTTACAATTAGAAAGGTTGTCATGCGTGGATATGTGGAAATTTAACTCAAGTGAAAAAAACGTGTGTCATGCATTTCTATTTGAATACATGCTAACCCCTGTTAGATATGATAACAAATTGCGATCCCCGATGATGTTAGACTCAAGACCCGGGTAATGATAAGTGGAGGATGGTGGCGTCGCACTAAGACAACAAGGGGAAGAGGAAGCAAATCCGCGCCGTCGATTTCGATGTCCCTGACGTGAACCGGATAAGAAAAGGAGGACCTCGGTGCAACGTTCGCGGAGACTGGGTCACGTTTGCGTCTCCACAGATGGTTCAGTCACTATGCATCACTCGCTAGAGCAAGCGTATTTTTCGACCGCGCGGATCCAAACGGTCGCTGATCATCCGTTTGCGTCAACCCGTTGAAGATGCCCTAAGACAACGAGTTAACATACAAAATGCCCTAAGAGAAAATAACAGATCAAAAGCTGTAAACCGGTGGAAGGTGTAATTCTAAATGGTTTTTAGAGTTTAAGGGTGGAACTTGAACCAAGTTTTAATTAAGGGCCGTCAAGTGAACCTTTGAACAAATTTAGGGGTGTAAAATCTACTTCTCTCTGTGCTAATATGAAGATGGTACCAATTACACCCATTCTAAGACATACGAATATAATATATTTATTTTGAAATGTGGAAAACATGCGTGAGATGTAAGCTTACTTTGTAGGGTATAAATAATGCTAAGAAATGTGAAATATTACAAATGCTCCAAGCTAAAGTTGTCCCAGTACCTGCACCCGGTGCAATCAGAACTTGAAAGGATACCAGATAACTGAAATGTAAGATTAGGGGTAGAAAAAAATATTTTTCAGGCTTGAGATCATCAGTCTTTATACTCAGCATGAATTACAACTATCAAACATGAGTATAATGAACTAATTACACTATCACACATGAGTATTTGCTGGCTATTAAAGCATTTGAAGGAGCAGCTAGCTCATCCATCTTGCCAGGCGTACCATGTGAGGAGAAAATGTACAGACTGGTTAATCGGCGCCGAAGTAACTTGCTTCATATGAATCTGTCCTGTAATCCAGTATAAAAATGAAGCATAAACCTGGAAAATTTGCCAAAGAAGATGAAGCGATTACATATTCAAAAGAGAGTGGCAGTTACAGACGTGGAAAATAAACATGTTACCTTGTAATGTCAGTTATGCCGGGAGATAAGACGCTGATCCACAATCTCCTACACTACTCAATTAGCACGTCAGGAATATGGGAAATGAGGTGCCAATCCTCTCCCTCTCGCTTGTATCGCTTGGCCAGGTGAGGGTTGATAGTAACACGTAAGACCCGTAGATCAGCAAGGTGTTGAATGGAGCCTGGCAAGGATGTAAGGCTTGGGCAATTCCAGACATAAAGAAATCGAAGTGCAGAGAGTTGCCCGATCGACTCCGGCAGCACGGTGAGATCGTCACAACTACTAATTCTGAGACAACGGAGCGAAGTGAGGTGCTGCATGGACTCGGGAAGACAAGTCAGAGCAGGCAAATCCCAGATGTTGAGGGTTTGCAGAGAACTTAGCTCCCCGAGATCCTGAGGCAGCCGCTGAAGGGCATCAGAATGGCATATAGTGAGGTAAATCAGGGAGGTGAGGCCCCGCATAGACTCTGGGAGACAGGTTATCCTATCGATCCAGAGGTGCCGTAGAGAGCGAAGTCCCCCAAGCCTCTCCGGCAGCTGGTGAAGGGAATGGCATCCTTCAATGTGTAGCTCTTGTAGGGATGCAAGGCCACAGATGGATTGGGGAAGGCAGGTCAGACCAGGAAGCTTCTCGATCCAGAGGCGCCGTAAGGAGAAGAGTTCTCCCAGTCCTTCCGGCAGCTGTTGAAGTGCATGGCATCCTTCTATGTGTAGCTCTTGCAGGGAGACAAGGTGCTGCATTGATTGGGGAAGGCAACTCAGGCTGGGTAGCTTCTCGATCCAGAGGCACCGTAGAGAGAGGAGGCACCCCGGTCCTACTTCCAGCAGCTGGTGAAGGGTATCACATCTTTCTATGTGTAGCTCTTGCAGGGATGTGAGATGCTGGATCCCTTCAGGAAACTCCCTCAAACTTTCGCAACGAGAGATATGCAATATTTGTAGTGAGCAGAGTTCCTCAAGCCATTCTGGCAGAATGCAAAGATCATCGCACCATGAGATTTCTAGCTTTTGGAGAGAGTTGAGGCTCCTCATGCTGTGGGGTAATTGCTTGAGCTCACCACAGCTAATGATTTCTAGTGATTCAAGCGCAGTGAGGTGACGCAGCAATTCCCAACCAGAACCAGATGATGATCCTGTCATCTCCAAAAGTGTTAGTTTCTTGAGGAAGCTCAAACAGCCAGGGGCCCCATTAGGTTGAACTGGACGAAAGGAGCTGCCTGGCAATAACAGCCGCTTGTTTGAAGTATCCATTGACAAGATCTCAAGAGACGGCAGAAACCACGGTGTCACAGTCAATTTCGGACAGTCCTGTATGTGTAGAGTTGTCAGGCTAGGGAAACAACATTGAACTTCCTGATTGCCACATGTAGTTACTCCATCTCCATCTCCGTTGGCCAAAGTTATTATTGTTGTTGTTGACAATCTTAACAACCGACGCATTCTAGAAATGTGCATTTCCGTGAGGGACGGGAAGGGGCCTGCGCTGATACTTTCAAGGGCATAAAATCCATTCAGTACCATTTTAGTCAGGTGGGGGAAATGAGGTCTGTCAACTATTTGCTTGAATTTTCTGTCCAAATAACAGGAATGCCTCCCCTTGGTCATCCAATGTGGCAATTGTAAACCCTCATAGTTGAGAATTTCCAGCTCATTAATTCCATGAGGTGGTTCAAGACAGTTAAGCAAACGTGCCACATATTTGGGCCACGTTTGCGTCTCCACGGATGGTTCAGTCACTATGCATCACTCGCTAGAGCAAGCGTATTTTTCGACCGCGCGGACCCAAACGGTCGCTGAGCATCCGTTTGCGTCAACCCGTTGAAGATGCCCTAAGACAACGAGTTAACATACAAAATACACAAAATACAGTAAGAAAAACAACCGACATAGCGAGAAAATAACGGATCAAAACCTGTAAACCGGTGGAAGGTGTAATTCTAAATGGTTTTTAGAGTTTAAGGGTGGAACTTGAACCAAGTTTGAATTAAGGGCCGTCAAGTGAACCTTTGAACAAATTTAGGGGTGTAAAATCTACTTCTCTCTGTGCTAATATGAAGATGGTACCAATTACACCCATTCTAAGACATACAAATATAATATATTTATTTTGAAATGTGGAAAACATGCGTGAGATGTAAGCTTACTTTGTAGGGTATAAATAATGCTAAGAAATGTGAAATATTACAAATGCTCCAAGCTAAAGTTGTCCCAGTACCTGCACCCGGTGCAATCAGAACTTGAAAGGATACCAGATAACTGAAATGTAAGATTAGGGGTAGAACACAATATTTTTCAGGCTTGAGATCATCAGTCTTTATACTCAGCATGAATTACAACTATCAAACATGAGTAGGGACTATTGAGCGGAGAGTCCTCGGGATGGTGGTACCCGATTTACCCAGCTTCGGAATACCTGCACAATGACAGCCTCTTTTTGTTCGGGTTGGGATAAGCTGGTCTTGTGCGTTTGATAGGGTTATCGAGATTTTTCATCGGGAGAACTCAAACTCCATACGAAGAACATACCAACCAATTCTCGTCGCTGCCTCATCGTGAAATCTGCACTTTCGCAAAATTATATACCTATCAATCATTGTTAAAAACTCACCTGAAAGCATCTCTAGCCGCGTCCACTAAAACCATAAACAGATAAAAGCAAAGTGAATAATTCATCTGCGGTAGTCCAGGTACCAAAGCTGCGAGAATTCCAATGCAGATAAAAAACTTAGGTGGGAAAGTTAAATGTCACCAAAAAAAGACGATAATACTGAATAATTCATCTCGAGCTTGCAACTATGGAAATGTAAGAGCATAAACATCACTCTAATATTTTCTGGCAAAGTTCAATGTCACGGAAAAAAAATACTGGGTTATGCTAGCGGCGCCGTCGCCAAGCGTCCAAAGTCTTAAGTCACGAATATTCACGCGAGCGCACGCGCTATTTGAGTTTGGTACATGTTGTGCTTCTACTATTATGTAAGACAATGGGAAGCAATCCTTATAAACTGGTCTCAACCTCCTTCAACTACCGAGGTGGGACTAAATGTTTGGTACAAAATGTGTCCAGCACTTACACACCAAGTGGGCCACACAAAATAGGTGGTTTGTAACAATGAAGCCAGCCCATTGTTTGGGCCGGATGCATGGACCTTCTTGTATCGTCTTTAGTGCCCCTGTATCCCAATGGTGTGCACTTTAACGCTTTTATGCATAGAATAGTCGAGTAGCATGCACTCATGCATGCATGTAGCAACATCTGCGCCGCACCATGCAATTGCTCTATTATTTTCCAACTAAGCATCACTAAAATAATGACGCAAACTTGCAGCTGATTTTCCCGGTTTACGAAGCACAAGGTCGCGGTTTTCATGCTTTCTTCCGGACTTTCAGTCTACCTCATTCTAGTCAGAAATCGGGTATCTTTTCCCTAGATTTCCTTTGAGTGTTCATATTAGAGCATGGCAAGCACAGTATCAGACGCGCGAGCACTAGCTAGGTGCACCACCACCATTTGACTTATTAGTAGTAGTACTTATTTCATATGTGCACCGACTGCAATGATTAGCTTCTGATTAAGTAGATGATTAGTACTAATAAATCACTTATATGATCTCACATCCTCCTTCCACGATCCGTCGTTGTCGGTGTTGCGCGATGCCAGTGCTCAGTGTCGCGCGTTTACATGGCGGCCCTACGTCGACGTCGCTTCTCTCACCGTCATGTGGACACACTTCTTGTGCATTCCTGCAGCACTATCGGTTCTGGCACACCACCGTGTGCATGCCCTCCCTCCGTGTACTAGTTCATGATGTCGATAGCCGACTTTCCGACGCCCAAAATGGCCATGCACTTGCCCTTCCAGCGGGGCATCATGCACGTCGGCCATGGCGGACAAGTCCATGCATGTAGACCTGCGCCGCGCTGGCCTACCTCCTGTTGTGTTGCACGTGCTTTCTGGCGAACTTCCTGTTGGAGGACGAGCGGTGCTCCTCCAGCAACTCACCGGGATCGTCATGCGCGGCCTCGTCGCGAAGCTGGAGTGTTCCGGGCACATGGGCATGGTGGCGTTTGCGGCTAGGAAGGTGGAGGTAGCCCGCGGCAAACATCCTGTTGGAGGACGAGCACCTAGCTCATCATGCACGGCCTCGACACGAAGCTGGAGTGTTCCGGGGACATTGGCATGGCGGCGTTCACGGCTAGGAAGGAGGAGGTAAACCGCGGCGGGTGCAGGGCATGACACCGTAGGTTAGCAGCTACTTGCGATCCGGTGACTACAGTAGTTGTCATCCTCGTAGGCGGCAGCAGCTACTAGTTGCCGCTTCTAGGTCCTGAAGGTTGGCACACTGTGTTTGTTATGGCACATATTTCTAATATTATGAGCTGATGTGTCGTAGCGGCCCTCGTAGGCGGCGAGCTATTTGACTTCTCGTGGGTAGAGTCCGGATGACTGGTCAAAGAAATGCGGGAGTAGTCCAAGAAACGACGACTTTCGGTTGTGGTGTGGCCTACTGTGCTTAGTGTGGTGTTAGCCTCAAGACTAGGACAGATGATGTTAACTTCAAGGCCAAGACGGTTGTGGTGGGAATCTCGCCGCCGCTCATCTCCACAAGTGGCGCCACATGGGCCTCAGTGGTGACCATCGCGGTGGCGGAGAGTTGTGTGGCGTCCTCTGCAATTGCCCTCTTTTCGATGCCTAGGACATCGACGAGAATGACATTGTTCTTCGCCAGGCAAAATAGGATGCACACAAAGAAGTCATCGTTGTAGCTGATCACCGGGTTGGTCCTGCGCATAGCCACCGCCATGTCGCAGCGTGCTGTGCTTTGCGCCGCTCATGGCTGCTACGACAAGCCTACACGAGTCCGTGGCCGGGTGTGACCTTGCCCAGCACTACGGGCCGTCTTGCTCTTGCTGGTGTCGCATGGAAGAGCATGAAGCATGCATTGACGAGTTGTCATGGATGTCGCCACAGAAACTTCCATTCATCTAGCTAGCGTGATTGGAACATTAGCCGACGTGGAATCCGTGCTCATCTGCGTTGCAACTCCCATGGATTTGATATACTACACCAATTCCGCCACTGGTGAGCAGGTCGTGTGTTGCTGCGGCTGGCATCACCGGAAGAGCACGAGACATGAATCTCCGTGCCATGCCTAGCCCAGCAGGATGCTACGGAGACAAAAATTTTCATCTTCGTGGCGTGATTGGGTCACTTGCAGCTCGAGACAAGATTGATTAATTCCAGCCCCGCGGCGTACGCTGGAAGTCCTTGTGACCGGTGAGTCAGGGCGATGACGTGAACTCCGACTATATATACATCACGGGCTACGACTAGCCATATTCTGAATTTGTAAAAGTTCACGTGATCACGGATGCCACGCCTTTTTCCAGCTCTCCTTTTCCTCTGTTCATTGCTTTTTGGCTGCCACTTTACACTCATTTCCAATCATACTCACTCTTCATACAGAATGCAAATTGCTATGCTGCATGCCTATTTGTTGCGACTAGTATTCAGCAAATTCTAATTGCGGGCGGAGAACACCACGCAACTTTGTCGCAACATCATGTAAATATTTTCTCAAAATAGGCTTTCCTCCGGCTATATTAGTATAGCAACCATCTGATATAAATCTGGGGTATCAGCACAAGCAAGTCCAACCGAAAAAACAAAAGAAAGAAAAGAGAAAATAATGCCAACAATGGCCGCTCGACGAAACAAAGATCATCCGCAATCGTTGCGCCCTCCGAAGAAGCCTCACCACGCTCCTAGAACTCCGAAACATCTCATACCAAGCAATACCTTTAAGAAGGAATGCGCGGACAGGTCCTAGGGTTTCTCCTGGTACGCGTGAGTGGGGAGGGGGTACACCCGACGCGCCTCCCTTCACCCGGGGAAGAAGCGCCGCTTCCAGACTCATCGATGGCCCATGTGCACATCTCTGCCCCATTCAGACCTCCATGCACACAGTGTAAGGGAGAGCCGTCGCGCTGCCGACATGCATGGGCTTTCCCCGGTGGCTTCCCCCAGTGGTAACTAAATTCACGGAGGCAAAGAGGGGGAAGCGAAACAGGAGCTTGGAGAGTATGTGTTTGGGCCATCGCCCCTGCGTCATCCATGGGGGACAAGCGCAAGAGCACGAAGTGGGTGATGAGCGCATGAGCACGAAACCTTTGTAATGGCTTATTTCTGAACTCTCTCAACCGAGTTCCAGTACGTCAATATTTACTCATGGTTCTCACGGGCAACTGTTGCATTGTTTCCAGGGCATGTCAGTGTTGCGTACTTCGATGTTATTAGACACGTAACTTATCTTGTAGGTGTACTTGATTAATATTCTAAATAAATGTGGGCTACTAACTAGCAAATCCATGCATTCCTCAGGATCCGCCACAACAGCCCACGCTCTCCCTCGTCGAGGAGTCCGTAACCTCGTCCAAGCATGAAATGATAAGTGTAACAATGATGTACTAGATGTGATAATATAAATTGCTTAAGAGAGATTTTCTGGAGGTCTGAATGTCATGCATCTGGTTACCCACAATAGTTTGTTTACCCTAATTGTTTCACCCTACTAATTTATTTTATGTGTGATGCATTATTGTGAAAATTTATCTTGTATATTTTAAATTTATGTTTATAATCACAAATATATACTCTCTAGTATTTCAAATGATTGGAACTGCATCTATTAAAAAGTTCTTGCAAAAGTGGAAGGGTTGTTTACCCAACCTATCGAGATTTCAAAAGAAATCCCGATCTATGGGCCCGGTATCGGGTCCTTGTCAGAGCTCGATCTATGGCGTGCCTGGAACTGGTGGTCTATGCGCGTGCTCTCGACTAGCCCGCCATTCGGGTATATCGGACCCATGTGGGGTAGGGGTTGCCCTCAGTGGTACTTTGTCTTTCGACTACGGCGGCGGCCCCCACGTGCATTGTGTGTGCTCCATGCTAGAGTACTCAACGACGTGTCTCTGCTTTTTGATGCCCTTCGACTCTAGCCGGTGGTACACATACGTCGTGGTGTTGTCTAGGCCGAGCATTAATATAAAGTCATCTTCACGCAATGCTTCGATTTTAGAAACACATAAGTTATTTTGTAGGTGTATTTGGTTAATCTTCTAAATAAATTTGGCTACTAACTAGCGTGCATCCTCAGGATCCACCATAATGCCCCGCGCTCTTCCTCGACGACGAGTGTCACAGACTCGTCCACACATGAAATAATAGGTGCAACAATGGTGAATGGCATGCGATAATATAAATTTCTTGCGAGAGACTTTCTCCATGTCTGAATGCCATGCATCTGTCTACCCACAATAGTTTGTTTCACCTTATTAATTTATTTTGATTGTGACCCATTATTGCCAAAATATTTCTTATAATCACAAATTAATACTCTCTAATATTTCAATTGATCGGCCCCGCCTCTATAAAAAATGTTCTTGCAAAAGTGGAAAGGTTGTTCATGCTACCTCTTGAGATTTCAAAAAATTAACAAATCCCGATCTATGGGCCCCACAATGTTTATCCCTAGATTTTCATCGAAAGTGGTTATTTTATGTTATGTGGCTCTCCTTTATGTTAGAGTGAGTCATAAGAATAAGACCAAAAAAAGAGGCTAACTTCTTAAAAGAGTTGGGTCAGTTGAATCAATGTGGGGTCCTTTACTACAAGTCCAATAAATTCCTACGAGACAATATTGTTTGAGTAGGAGATACCACTACAAAGTTTTGTATTAAATTATACTCTTTAAAACATCATTATATACCCTCATTAGGACCAAATGCAAAAGGTGAATTGTATTTGACCCTTCGTCACACGATTTTCATGTTAAGACCTATTCCTTGGGCCCCGTGACATTTACCACTAGTTTTTCCTCAAAAGTGGCGATTACATGTTACTTTACTCTCTTCTTATAATATAGTAGATCATATGGTAATGATCAAAGTAAACTATGATAACTTCTAAAAGAGTTACGTCGGTGACCTCGAGGTGGGATTTTTTGCGTTATAGGTTTAAAATCTTCCTACCGGATAGTCTTGTTTCAAGAAAGTCACACTTCAAAGTTTTGTCTTGACATTCCTTCTTTGAACCACCCTTTTATATCTATAATAGCAGCCATGAAAAAGGTAAATGGTTTTCTGGCCCTTCATCTTGCAGAAGGGGAATTGGCACCATTCGAATTAGGAGGAATTTATAATTCACCAAGGGTTGGGTTGATGGATTCAAAATGGGATTTTTGTTATATATCTGGAATGTTCTTATGAAATAGTATTGTTTGTTTTCGAAGTTGTGTCTTGCATTTTTACGCTTTAAACCAACATTATATAGCTTATTAGAATCCCCATGTAAATAGGGAAGTGTTTTTACCCTTCCTGCCATGATTTCATGTGAAACACCACTATCTAGGGCCCACAGTGTCAAATGGGCAGAGCGTGTGGGCCTATGGAAAAGGATTTTGCCTGAAACAACGCTTGGGAGGGCCGAAATCCCTCACAAACTTGCATGTGAGGGTCGCGCACATAATGTGTTGAAACCGATACCCCCGTGGTGGGCGATGTATACATTATAAGAGCATCCCCACCGGTGCCCCCCAAATCACACCCAGCAGCAACACCGGCAATGTCGTTTAGGGGAGCATCGGCAACACTGCCGTGGTTTGGGGGGTTTTCTTCCCCCACCGGTGTCCCCCGAATCGAGCCCCCATTGATCACAGACAAATAAACATGGCGAAATAAGGTCCAAATTTACATAGTTCAAACATAGTCTACCTAGTTGGAGAAGTCTCAGTCCTCATCCAAGTCGATCTCCTCCTTGATGTCGCCGCCCGCGTGATCGATGACGGAGCCAGAATCCCTGGCGGACCACCAATTCTCGTACTCTTTGTCGTCGGCCATGGCGTGGTGGTCGTTGATCGACTCCGCCATCGCCTTGGCGAAGAGCACATCGTTGCTTCGTAGTGTCGCCTGGTGGAGGAGGTACGCCACCTCCCTCTTCTCCGCCTCCATCGGCTCCACCTTCTGTTGCTTGGGGGAGCCGCCAGGACCGGGGCTTCTGAACGACGTGCGTCAACGGGGAGGCGCCGATGCCTCCTTCTTCGGGGAGCGGATGACGATGCTGCCACCCTTAGATCCGTGTGAGGACGAGGTGGTACACGCCAGCCTTAGAGCGTCTGGGCACCGAGCGGGCGGTGAATGGGAGATGTAGAACGCACACCACAACCTCCACCGCGGGGGACGCGCTGCCGGGCCTATAGCCGAGCTCGACCAAGGCTATATCGAAGCTACGACCCCTCCACCAATCCATGCGGCCCCATGGGTTGTACGGGCCGCCTTGTGCTCGGAGACAATCATCGCTGCCCAGAGCGCGTTGTCTTCCGCCCAGCTAGGGTCCTCCGCTGCCTCGAGCATGAGCTAGCTTCGCCGCCAGCGCATGTACTCCGTGGTCCCGCATGCTTTATAATTGTTGGCCATGGAGACGGCTAATGTTTTTTGGCTGTAGTAGAGGGGAAATGGGGCTGGCGAGAGTGGGTGCGGGGGGTGGGGGTGAGAGGGTGAGCGAAGAAGCAGGGGACAGGGGGATTTAGCCGGCAGGGCGGACACCTCCATTACTCCGGCTCGTCGGGCGACGAGCTGTCAACAGGCTTTACGTCCGGTACTCGAGAATACGGACGGCACCCGACAACTTTGACCTCTCCGCCTCGCTGACAGGCTGGCCCCACGCGACATTTTTTATGGGGGACGACGGATTACGTAAATAAAAAAACAACTAAAAAAATTAATTTAGAAGTCCAGGTGACAGTGGTATTTGATGTCGTCATCGATGTCACCGTCGCTCGGTGGCTCATCCTCGGTGGGCGGCTACAGCCCTAGTTGTTGTCTCCGCGCCCGGGGATGAAGAAGCCAGGAAAAAGGTTCATTGGTGGCATTCATTAAGACTAGGAAATAGCTCTTCTTGGCGTTCTGAGTTTCTGACTCGTGTTGAGTTTCTATACTTGTGCTCAATCTCTTCGTTTTTGATGATGTATTTCTCCGGCGCTTTTGTAGATTCAGCACACATTATGTGTGAGTCTTAGACGGTTAGACCTTCCATTGCCTATTTGATCATCTCAATTTCATGTTTGCTATATTCTATCTTCTTGGCTAGCTCGTTCTTCTGCACATTAATTGAGAACCGTGATTTCTGAACTCGCCAGTTATGGAAAAAAGTTGAATAACAAGTCTGTTGTCTTCGTTTGCTTTCCACACGGAGGTGAGACAGCCAATACAGCCTTGCTCCTCCTCTGGAAACTTGAGATCGGTAATGGCATAGCTTATAGTGTTACCAAAGCAGCAAGATGGGGTGCACAGCCACGACCACTGCGGCAACCAGGAAGCCAGCGACAACAATATATAAGAATTCTCCAATAGCGCAATATGATGCCGTAGTGGAGCTGGCGAGCACCAAGCGTTGGTTGGTGTAGGTGTCACTTACATGGCGACGCTGGCGGCCTGGCGCACGCGGCCAACGTGCTCCTCACTGATCGTATTTCCGTCGTCAGCATGACGCGGCGCCGGGCCACTCGATCGACACCAGTGGAGCTCTACATAGGCAAGGTCTCGGTATGGACGTATGGTCGAAATCTCACCCACATCGTAAGGCCAGCCACGAGGCCGCCGTCGACGATGGCCAGACCGTGCCATCGCTGCATGTCCGTGCCAGTGTCTTCCGTCATCGGCCACTCCCGCCTGTAGGGCATCAGTTTTGCGGATGCTCCCGCCCACAAGGGCCGGTGGAGATTGATGTGCTCTTGTAACAGCAGTTCCAGATAGAGGTCTTAGCCATCTACAACGCCATGACCCATCCCGCGTCCGCGCGTTCGGATGAGTCGCGCTGGACAAAATCGCGGCCCGACACCGCGACGCATCCCAAAAGTGGATGGCCGCGGTGTCCGGGACGATCCAAACCCGGCCCCAATCTGGGCCAGGTTTGTGTGGTTGCGGATGGCATGCGGCGTCCTCGCGCGTCCACCTGCTCGACTCCCTGAGCCTAGCTGAGTGGACTGTCCCTGTTCAGTCCACTTCCTCACTGCCAGTCCAACTCCCCACACGCATCCGTCACCATGGCCCCGAAGAGAGCTTTCGCTCCCGGCGGCAACGACGACGAGGCCGGTACCACCCGGCGGATCGCGCTAGTGCTGAGGGCTGCCCGGCACCACGGCGACCTCCACATCCAGGAAGCGTGTGCCGAAGCCCGAGGAGGAGGAAGACCCCGACCTCCGCGTTGCTCTGGCGGCATCCCTCGCGGAGGATGCCGCCAAGTGGTCGCATCTCGCAGAGGATGCCGCCAAGTGGTCGCATCTCGCAGAGGTGCTCCGCACCTCCGCGATGGAGGAGGAGGCTAGGCAGGTAGTCGAGGACGCCGAGGCCTGGGCTTTGCTGGGTCAGGCGCACCGGCAGGAGGAGGCCTGGCGCCAGACGGAGCATGCAGGAGCGCCACCTCCGCCTGAGGGAGGAGGCGGAGCTACGGGTTGCTGCGGCGGAGCTGCGGGCGGCCACACCTCCGTACCCGCGGTCGGCCTAGGAAGAGGCCCAAGTGGTCGACGTGGCTGGAGTCCCCGACGCGCTCAAGCCACAACAGCGCGTCGCCGCCCGGGGGTTTCATCGACGCCCACGACGACAAGGTCAACTAGGACTAGGCGGCGCGCCGACGGCCACCTCGTCCACCTCAAACCCTAGCTAGGGTTTTATCTTTTTTTTTTAGTTTAAAGCCCATATAGAGGGTTTCTTTTGTATAAATTTGCCCACAATAGGGTATATGTTTATAAATTTGCCCAAAATAGGGTATATGTTTAAATAAACTATGTTTTAAGTTTAATTGTTTTTGTTATTTTTTGTGGTCTTTGACTTTCACGGTGCGTCCGCGCGTTGGGCGCAGTACGCGACCCAACCGGACCGTCGGCTAGGTCCGCGTGTCCGCGCGGCCACCCAAACGACCCAATCCAAACCTGCCAACGCGTCCGGTTTAGGTCGACGCGTTGGAGATGCGCTTAGCCACTTTCCTCCGCCACTCCTTGTCCTTCCAGGTGGCCTCCACCGTTGGTCCGCGTACGCCATCCTTCCCCATGCCCGGAGAGACGATAAAAAATATCGAGGGCAAGGGATAGGCTAATTAAGCGACGGGGACTCTTCCTTGCCTAGTCGCGTGATTTGTGGATCGAACTGAGGTTGCGTGGGGTCAGTTTATATTATTCGTGGGACAGGCTACCTAGGGTGACGACGGGCAAAGTGACGGACGATCCAAAAAATTAAGATGGACGAAGAAACACACGGATAAAACCACGGAAACACTTTTCCCTTTATTATTAACTAGCACAATACCCGTGCGTTGCTACGGCGCCGCCATTCTCGTCAACAAACTCAAAATGAAATTCTAAAAAAGTAATAACAAAAACAACTTTGAGATAGACAACATAGTCTAATATGGTTAAACTTACATGAGCAAAGCAAGACAATCCCAGATAGATGACCTCCTGGCTTCTTAGTTTTCTAGCGTAATTCATCTGAACCACCTTGACTGATACTCTCATAATTTGACTTCGTATAATTGATTGCCCCGTGTTTTCCTCAAGCGTTGGCCTGCCATAGATGTAGTTAAAAAATAGATGACACTACACAATATGTTATCTTTAAGCTAATGGAAGTTTGCAACAAAATGGAAACGTGAATTTCATCAGTCATATTCAAAAGACAGATATGTGTTCTAATAACCAGATAAGAAAATAACACTCATATGTGCACTATTTACTCACGGATGAAGGGCGGGAGAAAGCCAATAACTTAACATAAAATCCTCGCATGTCTCTATTAAAAATCTGCAGACCATCAGTTTGGTGTGGATGATGACCAGAAGGCTTCGTTCGTTTATTGAATAAATTTAGAGTTTGATAGCGATTAGGAGTTCCAAATCGCTCCAATCTCCTCACAATTGTTGGCCGTTACAAAAGGGAATGGCAGATATATCTGCTGCAACTGCGTCCACGGCCCACTCGATATCTGTACTGCTCCTTCGAGTTGAGTTTCAGAATAAACAACAAACAATCAGGTTGGAGTACAGCTATACGGTACCGATCCTGAAGTGCAAAGAGCAAAGCAAAACCACATTGCAAGTGCTTCAGCCATCGTAACGCGAGGCAGACTGGTAGTGCACGTCGCGGGCCGGCTAGGGAATCTGACTACTGACGCACTGAGCGAACATGAACTGGGTCGATAGGCTGCCTACTCGGTTGGCAGGATTGACTCGTGTGTGATCGCCAGGGGCCGGCGTCAGGCAAAAAAGTAGTAGGGCACCAGCAATCTCGCGAATCCGTCGCTCAGATTTCGGCCTTGGTGCGCGCATCCCCACCGGCCCAAGTCTTTGCCTTGAGCTCCTAGCGCCGGCAGATTCTCGCCGCTCTCCTGACTCCGCCAAAGCAGGGTCGTCCAGCGCGCCTCCGGCCGCCTGCCTCCAGCACCTCCCCTTGCCGCCCGAGGCTACTTCCGCCTCCAATCACGCCGCCAAGCATGACCTGCCTCGCACGAGCGGCGTCTTGTCGCC
The DNA here is from genome assembly GCF_022539505.1 of Lolium rigidum. Taxonomy (NCBI): domain Eukaryota; kingdom Viridiplantae; phylum Streptophyta; class Magnoliopsida; order Poales; family Poaceae; genus Lolium; species Lolium rigidum. Next base: position 298,624,330 of record NC_061513.1, read on the forward strand.
GGTTCCCGCATCCAGCTCGCCCCAAGCATCGCTCCCTGATCCGCCGGTCGAAAGAGAGGCAGGAGCATCCGTCGGCTGAGAAGAAGACACACGATGGAATTTGTTGGTGGAGGAGGAATATGCGCACGGGTCTGTCGACGGGTGGAGGAGGGGATTGGTCGGGGAGCGGCGAAATAAAAGTAGCGAACCGGTGCCATGGCAGTTTGCTGTATTATGCGATTTGGTGGAAGGGCAAAACGGTCCAAAAAAAAGCGTTGACGAAACTTTTTGGCAGAAATTGTACGGACCAAACCAAGGAAACGTTAGCTCCTTTATTATTAGGTATAGATTAATATAAGTATAGAAGTATAGATACAGATGTAGCCGTGTCAATTCGAATTTTGCTATTAAACACCGTGGTTTTTTGGGCGGACATGGGACGAGATGTAAAGGCAGGCACGAGAAGAAAACGGAATTCCTTTTTGTTTGGTTTAGTTTCGTAGGCATGGAGTGGTTAAAAATCGATCAATCAGTTCCACACGACGCTAAATTAGGTTCAGTAAAAAGCAGCGAACCTTGTTGGACTCATTGATGGCCTAGGTGCACCGCCGTCGACCGCCACCACTGTCCATGCAGACCTCCGCGCACGCGGGTAAGGGAGAGTCGCCGATGCCGGCACCACACGGGCTTTTCCCGGTGGCTACCACCGGCGGTGGCGGAGAGTGGGAAGAGAGAGAGGAGGTCGGAGAGGGCGGGTACGGGCTATCTCCCATACGTCGCCGGCAGGGAGCGAGCGTACGAGCACGAAGCATTTGGATTAGCGTGTTTCCAAACGCTCTCAACCGAGATCTAGTATGGAGTACGTCAATATTTACTCATGGTTCTCACGGGAAACAACTGATGCATGGTTTTCATGCCATGTCATGTTCTTGGTAGCATCCTGCTATTGCTGTCGCTCGAGGCAGCCCTCCTCGTCGCCGGCGACCCCTCCATTCGCGTCCCCAGCGACACCCAAGGAACGTCACTACTAGAAATCCCCACATTTCTGACGGTCAAACATAATTGCTGACGGGTCGTCGGCTATTATTTCTATAACCGACGGTAGCTTCAATGGCTGACGGTTTTGGGCAACCTCTCGGGTATGACTACCAATAATTGACGGTGTTGTCAAATGTGCGACAGGGAATAACCAACTGTCGGTTATCCATTTGAATGGCCGACGGTTCGCACTAATATTCGAAGGGTTTCCTTGCACGGTCGGGGATTAGCTTTTACAGCCGACGGTCAGTTTAAATAGCCTACGGGCATATTGCAACTCAGCTATGCACAACAATGACCGGTGGCCATATTGCCTCTCGGCTATGCGGCGAGGGTATGTCATGTTTTTTTACCTATCAATATTTTGTTACGACATCTCAATGGGAACTTAGATCTGCCGCCGGCAAGACTCCTACCGAGATGTCATACACCCATGGCGCAGCTTGATTTTTGCGTTTACACATATCCATTCGAAAGCAAATTAACCTTGCTTTGGAATTTTCATTAAAAAAATTCTGATTTGCTTGACCGATGACAAAATTTCCTCGGAAAGAACGGCACGGTTAGCGAAAATCTCGCGGAGAAAAAGCCTGATTGACAGCATGTCGCGCGGTAAGGTTGGGCAGTTTTGCTTCTCCACGATTAGAATTCTCGGCGCGGTCTCCAAATATTCCCGCGCTGCTGCAGCCCACGCCCTTGTATAGTTGTATTGCTCCCGTATCATCTGCAGTATCCTTATCTTCTCCGCTTCCCTAACTTCCTCTTCTCTTCCCATCCCCTCCCGTTCTACCAGAGTTGGAGATCAATTCCTAGGCGCCGCCGCCGCCGTCGCCGAAGGAGCGAGAGCGCGAGCATGGACCTTGCGCTGCAGTCCGCCCCCTCAAGGATACCAATGATATATCCACTGAGCATGATCGAAAGAAGATGTCTTTTTTGTTCGTTACTTTTTGCGCGGCGATTGAATTGGCATGCCTGGCTAATGCGTAGGTATGCAATGATGCAGATATCGCAAGGAGCCTGGACACTGGCAGGAGGCTGGAGGCGTCGACGGCGCCGTTGCCGCCACTGCCTGTCGCTGCATGAACACCCTGCAAGCCGCAGTTGCCGCTACCTCGTCAATGTCCACGTCAACATGTGGGACACTTCCCCAAGTAATCAATCTTCCCGGCCCCCCTCCTCCATCATCTTTGGTTTAGATTATTACTGTAACAGGAGGTCTCCTCCTCCATCTTCATCACATCATTAGTAAATTATCTTGATTATGGATCGATCGATCATCAATGGTTAAATGCATCGATTGATCAATTCTTGTGTGCTGTACACGAATGGTGTAGTTCTTTTTGAGCCGGTTAAAATCATAAAGTACAGTAGATGGCTTCTGTCAAATTAGGCCAAGTTAGGCCAGATATATAATTGTTTGATAGATTCAGATGATAGTATTGTAGGTACTTCTTGCTGCATATTTTCTTTTCTTTGTGATACTCAAATCGAACACATATGTAACCATTCACTCAATGCATCTTGGATGCTGAAACTGAAATTTGATCTGTAACTATTCAGTGAATATCCCTTGTTCTCAGTTTATAAAGGGCTTATCAACCGTGGTGCAATCAAATGCATATGCCTGATGTTTCCATATGAGTATGCCGATTTGTCAAAACCTAAGTCAGTGGTAGTACTTCTATTTTCTGTCTTGGTTACAACAGTATATTTTGATTACGTATGATCGTGTGACTTGTTGACTTATCTTGCCGACTTGCCACCAAGTTCAGAATGTTTTCATTTTTCCCCTTATACGTACATTCCGCCATCTTTCTTACAACTAGCTTGGTAAATATTTTTTAGGAAATGAGAAGCAATGCTGGAGGTACTCGCAATGATGAGAATGGTATCTCCGGTGATGAGCATGAGAGAATAGACTTCAAGACATTCTACCAAGCGAAGTTCTCAAGTTGGAATCTGCGTTTGATGTGTTTGGACTAATTGTCTTCATGCAAAAAATAGTTAGAACATTATGTTATTTTTTTCCATCCATGGATCGACAAGATTTAATGTGATTCACATGCAACTCTTGTCATTTGGGATACAGATACAGTATGAGATTGCAAAGTATATTTCATTGTTTGCCGTTCATGAACCTCCGAAATAATCTTGTGGTAGCAAGATGTGCGCTATTTTTTTACTAGATTACAAAGCCTAATGTCCAAACGTGTAGTCTATTACCTTCCTTGTGGATCACTAATGACTTAACGTGGGACAAAACACGGTCAGCTGGATCATCAAATTGTTTTGACAAATGGTAGTTGTGGACCACTATGGGCACTGTTAATTAATTGTCAGGTTCTTGGAGCATGTTGGTTATTACTATAATTGACAGTGTCATGCACCCTCTCGTCTATAGTTATATTTGATGGGGCAGCTAGACCGTCGGCCATTGTAAATTCCGAGGGGATCAAACAACCATCAGTAAATACATAATTGAGGGGACACAGTCAGCTATAGCCATTGTGAGACGGCCCCTGACCAAGACATAATCGACAGCTCACCCTCGGTTTTATACCGTCAACAAATATAATAGCCCACGGTACCGTCAACCATTAGAGCAATGGCCGACCAAGCAACGCCGACGGGAGATTACTGACGGTGCACCGTCGGATATAGTAATAACCGACGGTAAACTTAAATGTCCGACGGTAAATCAACCCTCGGCTATATGGAGATATCTAGTAGTGCGTGATGCTTCTGCAGTACTCCCGGGCGCTCTCATCTTATTTTCGTCTGGTTTAGTTTGCTGTTGCGTGAGGGAGGAAACTGATCTATCACGGCCGTCTGCTCGTTGGGTTCTTGCAGTGGTGGAACCGGTGAGGCCGTGGAAGTGCTGCGATGCCGCTCCATGCACCAAGTCAATCCCGTCGATTTGCCACCGCGCCGACGAGGTGGAGCAGTGCGACGCCGTGTGCAAGAGCTGCGTGCCATCCACGGCGCACCCGTCCTTCTCCGTCCTTCTTCGTCTGCAACGACCGGTACGTCGGCAACCCCAGGCCCATCTGCAGGCCATGGGAATGCTGCGACAGGGCGATATGCACCAAGTCCATCCCACCGATCTGTCGTTGTGAGGACCAGGTGGACCAGTGCGCCCCCACCTGCAAGGATTGCGCAGCCTCCACATCGGACCCTTCCCGTTGCGTCTGCGAAGACACCTTCCGCGGGTGGCCCGGGCCCATGTGCACGGAGGAGGGTAACTAGTGCCTCCCTGTCACCGTCACCGGCGTGCGTTGATCGCTTGATCATCGCCGGTGGTGGTGCGCGTTGATCTCGTGCCTTCTCATTGATGTGTGAAAGAATAAAATAAAGGTCGCATCTTGCAACATGTATGGTGGGTCGGTCAACGTATGAATAAAGATAGTTAAAGTTCGCGTGTGTTGTATAAGACAACTCTAAATTATTACTACTAGTATGCAAATTTTAGTACTGGCCGGTCCTAAATATTTGTCATTGAAGCCGTGACAAGTATTTGCAGCCTACCCTGAACTACTCCTAAATTTGGGCTACTTGGTTAATCATGTAAATAAATTTGGGCTACTAACTAGCCTATCCACGCATCCTCAGGATCCACCACAATTTGTCGTGCAATCCCTCGTCGAGGAGTGTCACAGCCTCATCCACACATGAAATAATAGCCTCATCCACACATCTGTCTACCCATGCACAATAGTTTGTTTCACCTTATTAATTTATTTTATTAGTGACCCATTATTGCAGAAATATTTTTTATAATCACAAATATTACTCTCTAATATATCAATTAATCAGCCCAAATATATAGTGCCTCTATAAAAAAAAGTTTTTGCAAAGTGGATGGGTATTTATGCTACCTCTCGAGATTTCAAAAGAAATCCCAATCTATGGGCCCCAAGACATGTACTCCTAGCTTTTCACCGAAAGTGGTTATTTTATGTGACGTTACTCTCCTTCATGTTATAATGAGTCATAAGAACAAGACCAAACCAAGAACAAGCCCAGACAACGGTGGAAGTTTATGTACTCCCTCCGTCCTCAAATAAGTGAACATCTAGCCTCTAAACTTTGTCCACAAAAGTGTGTACTCCTATCTTCCCAATGCAATTTAATTGCTTCTCTCTAATCGCACGGAAATCAAACCCAATAATATTGAGCACATATTCTTCTTGCTTTTTACATGCAATTAGCTTATTGGAGGTGAAAGAATTAAAGAGGAGAGATGCATGTTTCCAATGTACTTTTCACTCCACCTCATAATTTATCTTGAAAACCCCGCAGGTACACTTATTTGTGGACGGAGGGAGTAGTCGATTTCGTCGTTGTTATCACCGTCGCTCGGTGGATGCAGCCTTGGCCGTCGTCTCTGCGCCGCTGGCTCAGGCCTTAATCGTCGTTGACGAGGTTGACCATCAACCCGAGGTGGCGCACGCCCTGCGCCGCCTCTTTCTTCACATTGAACCTCGACCAAGCCTTGGCGAATTCGTTTGTCGCTGGCGGAACATCATGAAAGGAAGCGCGTTCATCCATCTTTTGGCCTCAGAATTCCTCCTGGTCATCTGCGGCCTGCAACTGGAGCTGACGAGCGGTGTACTCTGGCGGAGGGACCCAAACCGCCTCCTCCTCCTGCTTGGGCTTGTACACGTGCGAAGAGCTGGGAGATGTCAACTCCTTCGGGTATGCGGGGCGGAGCTCGCGACGTGACGGAGATTGCCCCCGCGTAGTCCTCGGCTCACGGATGTAGATACCGCCACCGCCAAGAGCCCTCGGCGTTCTCGCCGATGACGAAGACCTGGATGACGAAGAAGATGCGGAGGACATCCTCAGCTATGCCAACCGACGTGCGTGGCAGTAGGTAGGGGATCCGTGGGTCGTTTCCGGCCGCGGTGTGGGTGAGCACATCATCCAACATATGGCTCGGTGCCCCCCACCAGAGTTTGCGGGCAGCGGGTGGCCCTTGACGTTGTAGCGGGCGAGCTCCATCTCCCGATGGTGGCGGAAGAAGGAGTTCCACATCATGTGGTTGTTTGGATCCCACCATGCGCATCTCCGCCGTGAGCTCGATGTAGTAGTGCTGGTAGATGTCGCCGCACTTGTGGCGCGAGGTGGCCTCCATTCGTCGTTCTCGCTAGGTTTCGCGTTGAACATCACGTGGATCGGCTATACATGCATACTGGTATCGATGGAGTTGGAGGGGAGTATAGGAAAGCAAACTTGCAAATTGGACCTATGGCACGTGAGGGTGATGGAGCGGAATATTTTGTTATGTACTTTTTTTTGCGATGAATGTACTTATTAATTGCACATATTAATTGTGTGATCGGATGCGAATTGGACCTATGCCGTGTTATGTACTTGTATAATTGCGCGTGAGGAGTTGAGAGCTAGGTTGAGCTTGGTGATCGGATCGGATGTCCATATTAATTGCACATCGACGATAGACATTCATTTAGCGAGGAGTTTTTTTTTTTTTTTGAGAATTTCTCTCCATTCATATCATGGAAAGACACAAAGTTGTTGACACGGAGAAACACAAACACAAAGGACCAAGAACACCTAGAACACCATAAGACCACCATAACCCATGAAGATCTCCGGAGCCCTGTGTCATCATCCCATAAACTTGAGAGAAGACCCCTGCAGCAGAAAGAACTACAACCAAGCGCAAGCATGTCATCATCTTCGACCACGGTGCAATTGCCACCATGCTGCTTCCTCCTTCCTTGACACCAGCACCGAGAAGGCATGGACACCAATCCAACACGCTGCGCAGCAGCCGTCACCATCTTTGGCTTTGAGTACCGCGAAAAGTGTCCCTTCCGGAAGGAAGGGAACTCGAGTCAACCTACCAGTCCAGCATCGCGGCCGAGCCATCCGGCCGGGCAAACCAGGAACTCCCTCCAGCATCAGCGCCGAGGAAGAAGAAGAACAACAACAACAAATCATACCGACAAGGAGGAAGAAGAGTCTTTCTCCCGACCATCTGGCCGATTTTGGCGTCGCCACGTTGGACCGCCTCCGCCCCTCGCCACCAAGGCCGGCCGGCAGAAGCTACAAACGTGACAGCCACAAGCCACCAGAAGAACACAAACCCTAAAAAGGATTTCAGTGGTGCCATCTCCTTCCTCTTCCTCGCCACCACGGCCGGCCGAGGAGAAGGCAACAACATCAGCACTCCTCCGACTCCAGAACAGACTCCGCAAACTCCACGGCAGGGTCAAAATTCGACCGTGCCCGGGGAATCCACCCTGCCCCGATCCGCAGATCTGAGAGGAAACCAGACCAGCAGCTCGCCGCCGCCGCCACAAGTGGCCTTACCGAGATGGGGGTCGAGCTCCAGCATCCTTATTCCGACCGACGTCGCCTCCACCATCTCGACGCCGTCCCAGGACACCACGCGAAGACTAGGCCGGACGCTTCCCGGCGTAGCATAGGAAGACCCGCCGCCGCCGCCATGCCACCGGGGCTTTGCCCGGCGGCGTAGCATAGGATCTGGCTCATGCGCGCCATGCACGGAACGTGTCCATCGAATGCATTTGGGCCTTTCACCGCTCAAGTCGAGAGAAAAAAAAAGTCAAGAGAGAGAGAGAGAGCCTGGCTGGCGTGGAGGGAGGATTGGATCCAGGCTGGCAGCAGGCGAGCTTCGATCCGTGCGCACCTCCTCCTGCAGAGCAGAAACAGAGCACAAGGATGAATCCAAACCCACGCTTGTCCCCCAAATCGTAATCACCGCCCACGATGCCTTCGGCGTCCTCTGTCGTGACCACGGCCTCCTCCTCCTCCGAAATCAGCTTCCCCTCCTCGCCCTCCCCGTCCCCGCCACATTCCCCCGACCCCTACGCCTTCTCCTCCCTGGACGACATCAACGCCTGCACTCCCTCCAACAAGAAGCCGCCACGGAACTGGGGCGGCACCCGACGAGGCGGTCCTCCTGGAGGCCGCGGCCGCCCACAAGGAGCAGCACGGCCGGCTCCCCACCCGCGCCGACCTCCCCGCGGCCCTCGCCGGCCGCCTCCCGCACATCAGCGCCGAGCAGGCCGCCAAACGCCTGCGCTCCCTGCGCAAGCGGTACGACGACTCCGTCAGGCGGCTCAGGCGCGGCACCGTCCCCGTCACCGACGACGACGTCCGGGTCTTCCGCCTCTCCAAGCGCATCTGGGAGGGCGTGCCCAAGCGGCCATCCCGTCGGCCCCGCGCCGCGCCGCACCACGAGAGGCGGGCGTTCGCGGAGCTCGAGCAGATGTACCCGTGCCTCGCCGCCGAGGTGGAGGCCATCGACGCCAAGTGCGGGATGCCCGGGTTCATGACGACGGCGTTCCAGCGGATCGGGGACGCGCAGGCGGCGGAGCTCGAGGCCAAGGTCAAGAGGCAGCGGCTCCAGCAGCTCAAGGCCGACGCCCGGCGGGACGAGCTCAAGAGCTTGGTCCTTAGGACGATCGTCGCTGAAATGGAGTGATCTGGTTTCTCCCTCTGGAAATAATTACTTAGAAACGGTCTCGTCGTTTCTGCCATAAACACTCGTTTTTCTTTTCTCTCGTTCATTCGTAAGACCTCGTTTGGTGCTAGTGTTTTTTGTTTTGTTTTGAGAAGTGTTTTAAGAGGTGTTTTGGATGAAAATATCAACTACGCAAAACACTACAAAATCTTTTTCATCCAAAACACTCGTAAAACTAGTGTATTCAATACAAATTGATACGATCACTTTTTACAGTTTAAACTAGATTTTATCAAAAATAAAAATCTGATCTTTTTAGCACACTAGAAGAGATAGAAATTCAACAATTTCAATAATTGGTATAGTTAGCTTATGGCTTTAGATCTCATAATCCACTTTTTGGAGACATGAAACACATAGAGGAATTCAAAGTGGATATGCTAGAATTGATATAATCAAATCTGTCAAGCGTCCATGATATTGTATTGTACAACATTCCACCTATTCAGCACTCACCAGCATTCAGGCAAATCTTGAATACAAGGAGGCTTACATATACTCCTACATTCTAAGGTCACTTTTGAAAACTGGCCAGGGTCATCTGCAAATCCCCTAGCACTACATTCCGTCTTCCCCGCGCGGCGCCGCACCATGAGAGGAGGCTGTTCGTGGAGTTGGAGGAGATGTACCCGTGCTTGGCCACCGAGGTGGAGGCGATCGACGCCAAGTGCGTGGCGCCGGGGTTGATGAGAACGGCATTCGAGCGGATCGAGGACGAGCAGGCGGCGGAGCTCGAGGTCAAGGTGAAGAGGCAGCGGCTCAAGCAGCTCAAGGCCGACGCCCGGCGGGCCGAGCTCAAGAGCTTGGTCCTCAGGACGATCATCGCTGAAATGGAGTTATCTGGAAATAATTACTAGGAAATGTTCTCATTTCTGCCATGAACATTCGTTTTCTTTTCCCTCTTTCATTCATAAAGTGTGTGATCTGTGTAAGGCAATTGATACTAATCTAGATGACCCAAGGTTGGTGAATTTTGGGTAAATAACCTATTTTCCCTAGATAATAGTGTTTGTGGATCTTTGCATCAGTAATAGAACTGTCAAGGAAATTTTGCCTGGGCGATCTCTCTCCAGATTACATTCGCCACTTCGGTGTGATCTGATGAAATGATGAATCCTAGAAGATTAGCGGCAATACCGTCGTGTCCCTTAGACAGCATCCGCCAAAAGCTCCGGATCAGTTGTTTGTGGGATGTCGCACCACGGTGCCGCGTGCCACGCTGGGGGCGACCACCAAACAATTTTTATTTAAAATTAACACCTTATTTATAATTTTAAAGATGCTTCGTCGCTTTTACGTTAAAAAAAGATTTAAACAGCGAATGAAGAGCATCATGGAACCTTGAAAAACACCAGAGAGGACGTAAAAACCTATACTAGAGGCCATGATACATCTCGTCTTCTTCGTCATCGATGTCGTCGATCGAGTCGTTGTCGTGGTAGTGGATACGACAATACTCGTTGTCAAACACCTTGACGTTCATCTCGTTGTCGCCTTCGTAGACGAAGTTTACCAGGCGAACTTCTTCCAGCCGGTTCGATCTCGACGGCATGGGCGCGGGCGAACTTCTTCCAGCCGGTGTGGAGGTACATCTTGCCTTCCCATCGAACAGGACCTATGCGGTCCACTAGCATGCAGCTTGCTTCCCGCAAAGTCATCTCGTCTAGCTCCCTAGAAATTCAGCGAACTTGTTCAGGAGCTTCTTGCCGAAAGGGTCATCGTTGATAAGGACGACGAACTCGATGTACTTATCGTGGGGGCACTACGTCTCCTCTTCCTCTGGCAACACGGCCGTCTCTACCCCTGCCACGGCCATGGCCGCCGCATCCCCGACCGCGTCCTTGACCGTAGGCAGTTGAACTCGCCATGGAGCGCGCGCAGAGAAAGGTAGGTGGTGGCGGCTAGGGTTGTGGATGCGTGGCTGTAGGGTTGTGGGTGAGGAACGACAAGTGAGCACCCCATTTTATGCACCGGAGGCAGGCGAGAGGGCGGTGACGTGCATTAACGCAGGACAAGGCGTGATGAGACGGCTTCCTGCGCGTCTAGGAAACTGCAACATCGCAGATCGGAAAATTAATTTGGGTTGGCCAGAGATATGCAACAGGTGCGCAGCAACGTCTAGGAAACTGCAACATCGCAGATCGGAAAATTAATTTGGGTTGGCCAGAGATATGCAATAGGTGCGCAGCAACCCTGATTTGCTAACGGTGCTTTTGGTTGCGTCCGATACCCCGCATCGTCCTCTATGTAGCGGAGATTATTGAACCACACCGAATGAAAAAATCGCTTTGGTTAATTTGTGTTGGCCAGAGATATGCAACAGGTGCGCAACAAACCTGATTTGCTAACGTGCGTCAATACGGATAAGCTGAACAAAAGGTTTTCTTTCCCCTAGGCGAAAGCTAGGGTTTCTGTCCCCCGGCGGCTTCCCTCCGTCGAGAGTAATGGGGAGACCCGATCTGATCGCTGGCTCGGGCGGGATCTGATCGGGAGAAGATGGACGAGACTGCGGCGTCTTCGAGCTCGATCCCAGGAGAAAAGGAAGACGTGGATAAGCTTCTGGGAAGATTGAATCTCCATGAAGATGCAGATGAAGGCTTTGTTTGGGAAGATGAGGCGCCGGATCCCCAGATGAAGGCGAAGTGGCTCGCGGTGGCTAAAGTGCATACGGATAGGGGTTTTAGCCCTAGTGCCTTGTATGCCGACATGCGATCGGCCTGGAACCCTGCGAAGCATGTGACCTGGAGGAAGCTGGAGGATAACTTGTTCTCGGTCCAATTTGGTTGCCTTGCAGATTGGGATAAAGCAATGAACATGGGACCCTGGCTTTTTAGGAACAACTACGCTTTGATGATGGAGGAATACGATGGTTTCCAAAACCCTAGAACTATTGTTTTGGACAAAATTATGGTCTGGGCGAGAGTGCTACAATTGCCTGATAATTATTTGAACGAACCTGTGATCAGAGGGATGTGTAGGCCTGTGGGGGAGGTCAAGTAGGTACAGATCAAACTACCTGCAGGTTTCATTGGCGAATTTGCCAGAGTTAGGATTAAACTGGATGTGTCGAAGAAATTGTCACGATTTGTATCAATTACCAAGGATAAGAAGAAAGATTGGTACCAGTTGAAATATGAGAAATTACCGTTGTTCTGTGGTGCTTGTGGCTTGCTGGTGCATTGGTATCAAGAATGTGGGACGGGAGAGCATGATATCAAGAAGTTGGAGTGGGGTGATTTCATGCTAGCGGACGGAGGTCGTGGCCGGGGTAGAGGTTGGAGTGCTGGGCGTGATCCATCTGGAGGACGAGGGATGAGAGGGGGACGTGATCATAGTGATGGCAGATTTCCTATGGGGAGAGGAAGAGGCCGATCGGCTACCTCTACTGAAACTGCTATCCAACCTTCTGTAGGGGACACTGCATCCAGAGATGAAGAGATGGCTGATATTATAAATGGGAGGAAACGAGTTACTACGGATGGAGTTAGTGTTGGAGGCTTGGGGGAGTTGACTAAAAATCCAATGGTGGCTGGTATTGTTAACCAGTTGGAACCAGGGAAGAGTTTGGCGGCGCTGGGATCTCCGGAGAAGGTTCAACCCCCAAAGCGGTCAAGAAAGGGTGAAGAAACACACAATCAAAATTTCTCGGAGACCTCTGGTACGGAGGTTGTCCGGGAGCAATGAAACTCTTAAGCTATAACGGCCGTGGTCTGCAAAAAACCGCAGCTGTGACGGCGCTTGTCAAAGTGCAAAAGCGCCAAGATGCTGATATTATTTTTCTGATGGAGACTCATTTGGATGAATGGCCAGCTGAGTGTTTAAGAAGGAGATTGAGTATGGATCATAAGGAAGTGGTGGGTAGTGATGGTCGAAAAGGGGGTTTACTACTTCTATGGAAGAAAGATGTGGTTTTATCTTTACGCTATAAATATGAGAACTTTATTGATGTGTTTACTGGTGTTGGACAGGAAAATATTTGGAGATTCACGGGTTTCTATGGAGAACCAAGCTCGGAGAATAAACACTTATCTTGGGACCGCCTCAGAGATTTAAAGGCGGTCACCACGATGCCTTGGGTAGTCATGGGGGATTTCAATGAAATTCTATATTCTTTTGAAAAGGAAGGAGGAAGAACAAGACCAAATAAATTTTTGTTGGCGAGGCTCTAATAGATTGTGGCCTTACTGATTTTGGGATATACTGGTGATAAGTTTATTTGGCATCGAGGTGGCATTAGAGAAAGACTGGATAGAGCAGTAGCATGTGATGACTGGAGAGGGAAATTTCCTGATCCTACAGTGGAAAATCTGAACTACAGTCGATCGGATCATAGACCTTTGCTTCTCAGGTTTGGTGAGACGCCTACTGTGCAAAGACAAGGGCGTGCCTTATTACGGTTTGAAGCTAGATGGCTTAAGGAAAAGAGTTTCCATCAGGTTGTTGCAGATGCATGGGAAGCGTCATCGCATCAAGTTGGTAATGGTCTGGCTGATAGACTTTCGGTGGTGCATGACAAACTCCATCATTGGGACCGTGCAATTCCGAAGAAACCCCAAAAACAGATAAACTCAATTAAGAAAGAGGTAGAGGAGCTCACTAGAAGTGAATTGACGGAAGAAAATATTAAACGGGAAAAAGAATTAGTGACTGAGTTAGAAAAGCTTCTTGAGCAAGAGGAAATGTATTGGGCACAAAGGAGCAGGGTAAATTGGCTGAAGCTCGGAGATAAAAATACGAGCTATTTTCATAATTTTGCGTCCAGTAGGAGGTCCCGGAATAGAATAAAAGGATTAAGAGATCAAAGTGGAGCAATGAGAGAAGGGACTGATCAATTAAATCCAATGATATCTGATTATTTTGCAGGTTTATTTACTACTGAAGTTGATGAGACCCGGATTTAATTTTGCAGGTTCAAAATAACTTCTACTGTCAGATGAATGATGATCTGTTGAAGCCATATACGGCTGAGGAGGTAAAAAAGCTCTTTTTCAATTGGGGATATGAAGGCCCCCGGTATAGATGGCTTGCATGATTTATTCTTCAAAAAATGTTGGCACAGCTTAGGGGAGAGCTTGACAGTAGAAGTTTTGGAAACTATAAATCAAAAGAATATACCGCAAGGGTGGAATGATACCCTTATAATTTTGATTCCTAAGGTGGACTCTCCAGAACATATCTCTCAGTTTAGACCAATTAGTCTCTGTACTGTTTTGTATAAGGTAATTTCTAAAATGATAGCAGCACGGTTGAAGCTAATTCTGGATGATGTTATAGCTCAGGTTCAAAGTGCTTTTGTGCCAGGGAGGCTAATAACTGATAATATCCTTCTGGCATATGAATGTATACATAAAATAAAAAACAAGAAGATAGGCAAAGAAGGTCTTTGTGCGGTAAAGTTGGACATGCATAAGGCGTATGACCGTGTGGAGTGGGTTTTTCTGGATCGCATGCTTATCAGATTGGGGTTTGACAGAGAATTTGTGGATCTTTTGTTATCATGTGTAAAATCTGTCAAATATAAAGTCAGGTATAATGATCAAGAGACGGAGGAATTTATCCCTACAAGAGGACTTAGGCAAGGTGATCCGCTTTCACCATATCTGTTCCTTATTTGTGCAGAGGGTCTTTCTAGTGCTTTGGCTCATAGAGAGGAGGTTTGTGGCATTGAAGGTGTTCGGGT
>NC_061513.1:298638639-298823400 GCF_022539505.1 Lolium rigidum
ATTGCATTCAATATCTAAGACAACAAAATCAACGGGGACAAGGTTATTGTTAACCATAATATGAACATTGTCAACTCTCCCCAAAGGTTTCTTTTTAGCATTATCGGCGAGGTTAACATCCGGATAACAGTTTTTCAATGGTGGCAAGTCAAGCATATCATAGACTTTTTTAGGCATAACGTAAATACTTGCACCAAGATCACATAAGGCATTACAATCAAAATCTTTGACTCTCATTTTAATGATGGGCTCCCAACCATCCTCTAGCTTCCTAGGAATAGAAGTTTCAAGTTTTAGTTTCTCTTCTCTAGCTTTTATGAGAGCATTTGTAATATGTTTTGTGAAAGCCAAATTTATAGCGCTAGCATTGGGACTCTTAGCAAGTTTTTGCAAGAACTTTATAACTTCAGAGATGTGGCAATCATCAAAATCTAAATCATTACAATCTAAAGCAATGGGATTATCATCCCCAAGGTTGGAAAAAATTTCAGCAGCTTTATCACAAGCGGTTTCAGCAGCTTTAGCAGTTTCAGGTAATTTTGCGCGCTTTGCACTAGGAGTAGAAGCATTGCCAACACCAATTATTTTACCATTAATAGTAGGAGGTGCAGCAACATATGAATCTTTAGCATTGCTAGTGGTGGTAATAGTCCAAACTTTAGCTACATTTTCCTTTTTAGCTAGTTTTTCATTTTCTTCTCTATCCCACCTAGCACGCAGTTCAGCCATTAATCTTATATTCTCATTAATTCTAACTTGGATGGCATTTGCTGTAGTAACAATTTTATTTTCAATATCCCTATTAGGCATAACTTTCGATTTCAAAAGATCAACATCGGAGGCAAGACTATCAACTCTAGAAACAAGAATATCAATTTTATTGAGTTTTTCCTCAACGATTTGTTAAAGGCAGTTTGTGTACTAATAAATTCTTTAAGCATGGCTTCAAGTCCAGGGGGTGTATTCCTATTATTGTTGTAAGAATTCCCATAAGAATTAGCATAATCGTTACCATTATTATAAGGATATGGCCTATAGTTATTACTAGAATTGTTCCGATAAGCATTGTTGTTGAAATTATTATTTTTAATGAAGTTTACATCAACATGTTCTTCTTAGGCAACCAATGAAGCTAATGGAACATTATTAGGATCAACATTAGTCCTATCATTCGCAAGCATAGACATAATAGCATCAACCTTATCACTCAAGGAAGAGGTTTCTTCAACAAAATTTACCTTCTTACCTTGTGGAGCTCTTTCCGTGTGCCATTCAGAGTAATTAACCATCATATTATCAAGAAGCTTTGTTGCTTTACCAAGAGTGATGGACATAAAGGTACCTCCAGCAGCTGAATCCAATAAATTCCGCGAAGAAAAATTTAGTCCTGCATAGAAGGTTTGGATGATCATCCAAGTAGTCGATCCATGGGTTGGGCAATTTTTAACCAGAGATTTCATTCTTTCCCAAGCTTGAGCAACATGTTCATTATCCAATTGTTTAAAATTCATTATGCTACTCCTCAAAGATATAATTTTAGCAGGGGGATAATATCTACCAATAAAAGCATCCTTGCATTTAGTCCAGGAATCAATACTATTCTTAGGCGAGAGATAGCAACCAATCTTTAGCTCTTCCTCTTAATGAGAAAGGGAACAATTTTAATTTTATAATGTCACCATCTACATCTTTATATTTTTGCATTTCACATAGTTCAACAAAATTATTGAGATGGGCAGCAGCATCATCGGAACTAACACCAGAAAATTGCTCTCTCATGACAAGATTAAGTAAAGCGAGGTTTAATTTCAAAGAATTCTGCTGTAGTAGCGAGGTGGAGCAATAGGTGTGCATAAGAAATCATTATTATTTGTGCTTGTGAAGTCACACAACTTAGTATTTTCAGGGTTGGCCATTTTAGCAGTAGTAAATAAAACAAACTAGATAAAGTAAATGCAAGTAAACTAATTTTTTTGTGTTTTTGATATAGCAAACAAGACAGTAAATAAAGTAAAGCTAGCAACTAATTTTTTTGTGTTTTGATATAATTGCAGCAAACAAAGTAGTAAATAAAATAAAGCAAGACAAAAACAAAGTAAAGAGATTGGGAAGTGGAGACTCCCCTTGCAGCGTGTCTTGATCTCCCCGGCAACGGCGCCAAAAATTTGCTTGATGCGTGTAGTTGACACGTCCGTTGGGAACCCCAAGAGGAAGGTGTGATGCGCACAGCGGCAAGTTTCCCTCGGTAAGAAACCAAGGTTTAATCGAACCGAGTAGGAGTCAAGAAGCACGTTGAAGGTTGATGGCGGCGGGATGTAGTGCGGCGCAACACCGGAGATTCCGGCGCCAACGTGGAACCCGCACAACACAACCAAAGTACTTTGCCCCAACGAAACAGATGAGGTTGTCAATCTCACCGGCTTGCTGTAACAAAGGATTAACCGTATTGTGTGGAAGATGATTGTTTGCGAGAGAAAACAATAAAACAAGTATTGCAGCAGATTTGTATTTCAGTATTAAAAGAATGGACCGGGGTCCACAGTTCACTAGAGGTGTCTCTCCCATAAGATAAAAGCATGTTGGGTGAACAAATTACGGTCGGGCAATTGACAAATAGAGAGGGCATAACAATGCACATACATGACATGATAAGTATAGTGAGATTTAATTGGGCATTACGACAAAGTACATAGACCGCCATCCAACCGCATCTATGCCTAAAAAGTCCACCTTCGAGGTTATCATCCGAACCCCTCCAGTATTAAGTTGCTAACAACAGACAATTGCATTAAGTATGGTGCGTAATGTAATCAACAACTACATCCTCGGACATAGCGCCAATGTTTTATCCCTAGTGGCAACAGACACAACACAACCTTAGAACTTTCGTCACTCGTCCCATGTGTCAATGCAGGCATGAACCCACTATCGAGCATAAATACTCCCTCTTGGAGTTAAAAGTAAAAACTTGGCCAGAGCCTCTACTAGTAACGGAGAGCATGCAAGATCATAAACAACACATATGAAATAACTTGATAATTAACATGACCTTGTATTCTCTATCCATCGGATCCCGACAAACACAACATAGAGTATTACAGATAGATGATCTTGATCATGTTAGGCAGCTCACAAGATCCAACAATGAAGCACAATGAGGAGAAGACAACCATCTAGCTACCGCTATGGACCCATAGTCCAGGGGTGAACTACTCACTCATCACTCCGGGAGGCGACCATGGCGGTGTAGAGTCCTCCGGGAGATGAATCCCCTCTCCGGCAGGGTGCCGGAGGAGATCTCCGTAATCCCCGAGATGGGATCGGCGGCGGCGGCGTCTCGGTAAGGTTTTCCGTATCGTGGTTTTTTGCATCGGGGGTTTCGCGACGGAGGCTTTAAGTAGGCGGAAGGGCAGAGTCGGGGCCCGACGAGGGGCCCACACCATAGGGCGGCGCGGGCCCCCTTGGCCGCGCCGCCATGTGGTGTCGCCACCTCGTGGCCCCACTTCGTATGTTCTTCGGTCTTCCGGAAGCTCCGTGGAAAAATAGGCCCCCGGGTCTTTGTTTCGTCCAATTCCGAGAATATTTCGTTACTAGGATTTATGAAACCAAAAACAGCAGAAAACAGGAACTGGCACTTCGGCATCTTGTTAATAGGTTAGTTCCAGAAAATGCACGAATATGACATAAAGTGTGCATAAAACATGTAGGTATCATCAATAATATGGTATAGAACATAAGAAATTATCAATACGTCGGAGACGTATCACCGGGACGAGTTCTGGTCGAAAAGATACAAGAATAACCGACCCAGAATAGATCTGGTCGAGACAGACTCGGACTGGTCCGGTCTGGAATCCGGTCAACCGGGCTATGGAGCGGGCGGGCCGGTCTGTGGTCCGGTCAACCGGGCGGCAACCGGAAACTTCGCAACTTTCCGGTTGTTGCCCGGTACGATGCTTCATATCCGGTTGGCGGCCGGTTGGCGACCGGTCAACCGGGCCTGTGACCGGGCTGGCCGGTCGTGGGTCCGGTCGGACCGGGTGCCGGGACCGGCCCGGACGTCGTCTTCTCCTCTCGCGCATTCCTCCCGCTCCTCCCTCGCGCGTCCATGAGATATCTTCATGTCCAGCTCCATGTCCAGCTTCACGTCCATCTTGACGTCCGTCTTCATGTCCAGCTGCTCCTCTCCTCGTGCGATGCTCGTCTCCTCTTGATACCCGATGATACATAAGTAATAGGACTTAGGCAGTATAAAGTTCTCATCAATCAAAGTATCGTTTAGAAACAAGTTCACCTGTTGTTTAAGTAGCTTCGCACGAGCTCTTGTAATTGGTCCAATCCGAACTTCATCGGACTTGAGCTTCACAGCAGGTTCATCTTCATCTATCAATGACGGAGGTAGTGGTGTAGTAGGGATGTCCTCATCAGTTCCTCTGGCTGAGCAAGAAGCACCATATGAGAGAGTGTCCTCTTGCACAGCCTAATCACCAGGTGCCGACATCATGGGCCACCTTCATTGCTATGCGCCAGGAGATTCGAGACTCTACAATGCATCAACAGCTGCAAGATGATCTGGTGGAGCACATATGAACGCTCCGAGGCAACGCCAACGCCGACGCGAACTAGTCTGTCTTTATTAATTTGTTTCAAAACTTGTGAGATTGTGTGCTTCATTTGTTTCAGCACTTGTTAAACATTGTACTGATTTTCGCCGAATTTGTTTCAGCAATTTTCTGACTCTTGTTCGCCGAACTTGTTAAATTTTATGTCGAATTTGTTTGAAATATGTCAAATGGCTGAGCTTGGGGGTGTCCTGCCGGGGGGACGGCTGGAACTTCGGCGCTCCCCAGGCCAAATTTTCCTCCAATCCGGAGGAAAATTTCGCCGGATTTGGGCGTGGGGAGCGCCAACGAGCGGAGGAAAATTTCGCCGGATTTGGGCGTGGGTAGCGCCAACGAGTGGAGATGCTCTAACTATGTTACTATGCGCCAACGAGCTTGGGGGTATCTAGATATGTATGGATCCTACGAATAATCCATCAAAAACCTGGTTGAGCTCATCCAACAAAATCTAATGGATGCGGGAAACTATCATGATTCTCTGCACTTGTCTTAGTAAGTGAATTGTTTTTCCGCTATTCGAAAAAAAAAAGAATTGTTTTCCGCTCTCGCCTTTTCCCAAAATGAAACCCCTCATGAATCTCCTCTCTTCTCATCTTGTATATACCGTCTTGGGCGACGATATAGCGGGGTGTGCGACTCAAGTGACGGTCAAAACTAGAACAAAAGCTACATGGTTGTTTCCTCTATCATCTCCTCTTGTTTCTCGTATTCTCTCTGTCGTGCATGCCTGTAATGGCTTCCAGCAGCGGTAGAGGTTCCACGGTGCGGTGCGGTGTGGGGACGGATGAAGACAATGCCCAACTCCAGCAACCCAACAACTCTCTATAAGCTTTGTGCACCAGAAATTATCTCGAAATCCGAAAGAGTGTTGTAGACTTGTAGTCCACACAAAAAGGTGGAAATTAAGGAGTTTTCAACACATCCCACTAACTTATCATTATGATGCGAAAATCGATTCGGGACATAAAACGGTGTGTTATAGACCATAAGAATGGCTAGAAAAGCAAAAAAAAAAAACAGCGATTGTATATGACTCGCAGTACATGTTTTCTATGATCGACCAAACCATGAGATCGTCACAAGACTCCGAAACGTTGTGCTGCCACGAAAACGGACATAAAATCCAAACCACAAGTGTTCAGGTAACCGTTTACTGGGATCCAGCGGACATGGCACCTTTTTACAAAAATGCAGAGGAAACATGAAAACAAGGAATTCTCGGATGTCTCTCTAACAGGTTTTGGTTGACGAATTTCCGTTCATTCCGGAACCCTTATAGAATGTGACTGTCATGATTATATGGATGGCGTAGGTATGTGGAAATCTTACTTAAAGTGTCACCATGCGGGTCGAAGTAAACATCGTTCAAATCAAACAGCTCTGTGATTGAGACGAAAAAACTAATGCAATTATTTAAGAGGTTATTACGTCCAAATTAGTTGGACAAGGAATAATTCACATTCAAAACAATCTTAATTAGTGCGGCTGCAGGTCATAGTACCAAATAGGGACTGGCAAACAGCTAATATGTAACCAAATCGTACTGGAGAGTGGAGACACGTTCAACTTTGTCTTTTGAATCCGACCAGGCAATGAGAGACATCCCCAATCTAACGGCTACAGTTGATAGCGGTGTTTATATCACAAAAAAAAACTTCAAAAGCTTAAACAAAACCTGATTAAATGTAATGCCTGCCAGCCATGCGCTGAATTTGTTTGGAAGTACGACAAGGTTAGACGGCAACACATGAAAAATTGATGATGCTTTTCATGGATGCTCTGAACATCAGGACGATCGTCTACTCGTCCTAGCGGCAAGGATAACATGAAACGATAATGAACACAACTATTCATGGACAAATTGCCCTTATGGATGTTGACCACTTCATCGTCGTTGTGATCAGGATGTTGACCACTTCATCGTCGTTGTGATCAGGATGTTGACCACTTCATCGTCGTTGTGATCATCTAGCAACATAAGATTTAGGACCAGCGATAGACAGGGACAAATTGATCAACGAACACAATGATGTTGCATTGCATGTATGATTCCTCCCTAAACTGATCTTGCCATTGATATGTCATTGATTTTTCAAATCTTTTTGTTATTAGCAACACACAACAGCTCATCTCATCAACACCTGCAGCCTAAAAATTATCTGATCACTGACCTGTTTTTTCGAGAATGAATCTGATCACTGACCTCACCCGAGAAGAAGACAATCGATCGAGAAGCCTAGGAAATCAAGAGAGCGCGATCGATCGAGCAGCCGATCGACGATGCACGAGATGGACCGAAGGCATGGGCGGATCGCATGCAGGAGCCAGGGCTCGGTCAGGAGAAGACGTTGTCGAAGGCGGCGGCGGTGATGGCGCGGGAGAACTCCTTGAAGTCGATCCTGCCGTCGCCGTCGGTGTCGGCCTCCTTGATCATCCCGGTGAGCTCCTTGGCGGTGAGCGCGTGTCCGAGCTTGGCCATGGAGTGCGCGAGCTCGGCGGCGGTGATGAAGCCGTTGCCGTCGCGGTCGAAGATCTCGAAGAGCCTGCGGAGCTGGTCCTCGGAGTAGGGGGAGCGGTCTTCGATGAGCTCGGGCGCGACGAGGGCGACGAACTCGGAGAACTCGACGAGGCCGTTGGAGTTGACGTCGGCGCGCTGGATGAGGGCGTCGAGCTCGTCGGCGCTGGGCTTGAGGCCGAGGGAGCGGAGGAGGGAGCCCAGCTCCAGCTGCGTCAGGCTGCCGTCCTTGTTGCGGTCGAAGGACCGGAAGATCTGCCGCAGCTCCGACAGCTGGTCCGCGTCGTCGAGCTCCTCGGGCGCCGCCTGCTGTTGCTGCTGCTGCTGCTGCTGCTGATTGTTGGCAGCGGCGGCGTCAGGGTCTTCTCCGGCGGCGGCGGTTGTCGCGGTCGGGGGTGCCTCGCTCATGGCGCGCGGGGATCGATCGAGAGGCTGGGAGGAGGAAGAGGAGGTGGCGATCTGGCCGTTGGGGGTTGTTGGATCGGGAGAATTTTCGATGGTGCGCCCGGAGAAGGCGGGCACTGGCTAGGAGGACGGTGGCGCCCCGGAAAGGCGGATCGGAGAAGACGAGCTCGATCGCAGAGGCCCCGATAACGTGCTCCGCATAGTTGAATTTGCCCGGGACCAAAGAGGGGATATTCCGCAACTAGTTGCGTCCGCACCCCATTTTTGTTTTGACATTTCCAAGTTTCCAAAAAATGCAAACTAAAATTCTAGACATACATTTTATTGTATCTTGTTTATCTGTGAAATTTCATCCAAAAATATGTCAAAATGTGGCCTACACAAAAAAAAAGAGGAGGTGCAAAATGGCGGATTCAAATCTCACCCAGTATTTCAAACATTGAAATGCTTCCAATTATACAATATACAAAGAGAAAATATTACTAGTACCAGTACATCAAATCTAGAGGCGAATTAAGGACTTCCTGAAAATCGATGGACTATTTGTAGTCATCCGCATCATCGAGAACAAATGATATAAACATGTTATATAATGGTTATCTTTTTGTGGTATCGCTAGCATATAATAATTGCAAGCCTCTAAATATTTGTGGTGATTAATATTTAATAAGGTATGGTCGACAGATCCTACACGGCACTTTATAGGAGTATCTCGCAAACATATCAAACCAAACCAAATACTCAACAAAGTCAAAGAAATATGATAGATGGCCTAAGAAAAATATAAGCCCACTTGAAGAGAGAATGATTGGGGCAATTGTGAACCACACAGTAGGGCTACAGTGCAGTTAATATGGTTAAGTCAGTTTGGCTAATATATTTTTTCAAAAATATATAACTTTAATACTTTGGTAAATACAGTTTGTTGACACCAGTTTTTAGAAAAACACCTCACCTTAATGGTCGTACATTTCAGTTTGATATATTATATGACCGAGAGAATGAGAAACAAAATACAATGAAGGTTTGGCCAACCAACCTGAGGTTGGGTGGTTGTACCCCCAGCCCACCAGAGTTCAAACCCCAGGTTTGTCATCTGTGTGTCTCATAAAGGCGGAATATTCATTCAGTGGGAGGCGACGTTCCCGTCGACAGCGAGACGCCTGTGGTGACTTCGTCAATTTCAAGATCCAATCCGCCGACTCAGTCTTCCGAAGGTGCTCATAGGGGTAGGGTGTGCGTGTGTGCGTTCATAGGGGTGAGTGTATGCGCGTGTATGTGAGCGTCTGCGTTTGTACTGTGTTTCTCAAAAAAAAAAAAAAAAATTGGAACATTATTAGGAGTCAAACTCGCGTTCTATGCTAAACTCCACGTCCAAACTATAACTTTGAACAATATGCAGTGTAAGCTCTACATGAAGTTGGATTGGGCCTCAGAAACATGATTGTTTATACACTAGACATATCACAGGACGGGAGCTAGACGAGGAGAACTTTATTTCATCTTTAGGGAGTCGACGTCATCATATCTTCCTTAGTTAGAAACAAACCAAGAAACATAGAAAAAAATCTAGAGGCGAATTAAGGACTTCCTGAAAATCAAGGGTCTTTTTGTAGTCATCCGCATCATTGAGAAATAACGATATAAATGTGTTATTCATGCATTATCTTTTTGTGGTATGGCTAGGAGATAATTATTGCGAGCCTCTAAATATTTGTGGTGATTAATATTTGATAAGATATGCTCGATAGATCTTACGTGGCGCTTGATAGGAGTACCTGACAAACAAATGGAACCAAACCAAATACTCAACAAAGTAAAAAAAAAATTGATAGATGGCCTAAGAAAATATAAGCCCACTTGAAGAAAGAATGATTGGGGTAAGTGTGAACCACATAGTAGGGCCTCATGCGCGGTTAGTATGGTTAAGTCAGTTTGGCTAATATAGTAATATATTTTTTTAGAATATATTGCTTTAATACTTTGGTAAATACAATTTGTATGAAAATATTGTTCGTTTTTTGCTAATTACCAAACTAACCAAAGCTGACACCAATTTTTGAATAACACCTCACCTTAACGGCCATATATTTCAGTTTTATATATTATACGACCGAAAGAATGAGAAACAAAATACAATGAAAGTTTGGCCAAAATAAAACTAGAACATTATAAGGAGTCAAACTTGCGTCCTATGCTAAACTCCATGTCTAAACTATAAATTTGAACAATATGCGGAAGACTTCTTTGATTCATTGGATTCGTATAGTATTTGCGTAAGATTTAGATCCTACGGAACTTTTTTCTACACTAGTTGTTTGATTTATAGGAACATATCCTATAGGAACTAATCTTACAGGAATCTTGTAGTGCAAATCTTATAGAAATAAAACATTAGACCATACCTCATGAATTTTTTTATTTGGCACAATCAAACACAACTTATCTTCTTATAGGATTGAAGCCATGATATCTCAATATCTATGCTTTTCCTATTCCTATGATTTTCCTATCCTATGAATCAAAGGAGACCTAAAAGGTCTACATGAAGTTGGACTGGGCCCTGAAAACATGATCCTTTATACGCTAGACACATCACCAGGGTGGGAGCTAGACATGAAGAACTTTATTCCATCTTCAGAAAGTCGCCACTGCAATATCTTCCTGAGTTGGGAACAAACTAAGAAACACTGTAAAAAAACCCTCCACCGAACTTAACCGGCTGCCCCTTTATTGCACGTGGGTTATTTTTTGCGGTGTGCCCACACTTCGCTTTTTTTTGACAATTAGTATCACATATATTTATAATAACAAATAGTACATGATATAGATAAACGAGCCGTCTCCAACGATTACAAAATAAAGTCTAAAAGATACTAGCAAATCTTCGAGGTCTTCAAACTCTTTTTTCTTCCAAGACATAATCTTGTACTTTCCTAAAGGCAGCCAAAAATAGATAATAAACTATAGACCTGTAAATACCAAATGTTTTCCCATAATTTTAATTTGAGCTGCAATGCAAGTCTGCGTGCATGCGCGCGGGCATTAAAGTAGTTAATCAACATCGGCAAAAGTATCAACACCAGTATGTCATGTTTGTTTGTTTTGAGAATAGGTTATTAATGGGTGGTCCCATCGTCCATTACTTGGGCTTCATCACTTCAATCTTGGGCTTTGTCATATAGAAAAGGCCCTACTTCGATTTTGGGCTTCAACATGTAGAAAAGGGTCCATGGGTGATCGATGAGCTTCCCGTTCATTATGGTCGTCCTTATTATTTGTTTCAGTCCACCACACCCAGGCCACAGCAAAGCAATGGCAGTCAGCTTCTTTCTGCGTGACGCCAAACGAACAAAAGCTTTCCTTTGCAATTATCTTTTCTTAGCGAATTCTTTTTGCGTTGCGAATTAAATAAATAAAGTGGAGAACCAACCTGTGGTTGGGTGGTTAGGAGGGCAGTGACACCTCCAGTTCACCAGAGTTCAAATCCCAGGTTGGCACTTTGGTGTCTCACTAAAGGCGGAATATTTTTCAGTGGGAGATGACGTTTTCATCGACAGCGAGGCGCTTGTGGTGTTTTCGTGAATCTCAAGACCCGTCGAATGAAGTTTCTTGGATGCAGTCTCTCAAAGGTGCTTATAGAGGTAGGGTGTACGTGCACGTTCATAGGGATGAGTGTATGTGCGTATATATGAGCGTTTACGTGTGTATTATGTTTCGCAAAAAAAAGTGGAAGTATCAGATATGTTCTTGGCTTCTCATGGCTGCTGAGGAGAATTATTCTCACGATATTTGTCTCGACTGTTAGGTCCTTGACAGTGCACTTACCTCTCTGGGGGTTGTTCTTTCTTGGGATACTGAAAATATTATACTGATTGTCAAAAAACAATGAAGTGGAGCATCGGATATGTTCTTGCCTTGGCTGATCGAAAACAAAAAGAGTTCGTTTCTGTCGACACGAAAAGTGGCGGACGATCTTCCCAGATCGGATGGGTAACCAAATTTTAACGGGTTTCACAGTACTCCAGCAAATTTGAGCGCATAATGAATTACCGCGT
The DNA here is from genome assembly GCF_022539505.1 of Lolium rigidum. Taxonomy (NCBI): domain Eukaryota; kingdom Viridiplantae; phylum Streptophyta; class Magnoliopsida; order Poales; family Poaceae; genus Lolium; species Lolium rigidum. The sequence continues at coordinate 298,650,240 of NC_061513.1, forward strand.
GAGTAAAACGGGGAAGCCCCGCTGTCATTTGCGCATTAGTAACACCTCATCCCATTCCCCGCACATAAATACGCCCGCGTACTCTCTCGCTTTCCCCTGCCAAAAACCCCACCGCACCGTAGCAACAGAAAAAAAAATCTCCTCCTACTCCTCCGCCGCCGCCGCCATCGCCGCCGCCGCAATGCAGCGCCTCTCCATCGGATCGCCGGGCCCGAGACCCAGCCTGGACGCCGCGGAGGAGGCGGACGAGAAGGCGACGGGGAAGGCGGCGGGCAGGGCGGCCGCGCCGGACAAGTCCATCCACCTCGTCCCGCTCCTCACGCTCCTCTGCCTCCTCGTCCTCTTCCTCTTCTCCCACGACCCGGCCACCGCCGTCGCCGGTAAGCGCCGAACCGAATCCCCGCTTCAACCCTCGCCGACCCCGCTCTTAATCACCGACTCGTTCCGCGTCCGTGCAGATTCGCCGCCGGTCCTGGCCGTCGCCGCCCGCACCCTCGAGGCCACAGGTAGGCGATAAGACTCCGCGTGTTCCCGTCCGCGTCCTGCACTCCTGCTCCCCATCTCTGACGTCGTTTGTTCCCGTTCCTGTCCTGCAGCGGAGACGACGCCGTCGGTGGCTCGCGGCGACGCGTACCGGCGGCTCAAGGCGGACCCGACGCTGCGCCGCGGGCGAAGGATGCGGGCGGCCCGCCGGTGACGGCGACGGCGCGGAATTCGGGGGAACGGGAAGGGGCTAACGCTGGCTGGCCCCCACGTCCAGCTAGCCGTTGGAACGAACGACGCGTCATCGGCGCACGTCCCTTTCCCTCTACCCCCGTGCTGCTGTGCTGCGTTGGTAGAACTTGAATGGCCCCGAGCGTTCGTCCTCCCGTGGCCTCTAGAATCGGATTAGATCACCGAACCCATCGCAATCATGGTCGTCATCGTGTGTTCATACCCCATTGCCAAATTTCCTTTTGCCTAGTACATTGATTGATTGATTCTGTAATGTTTCTCTAGTGCTATTCGATCAGATTGATTGATTGATTGATGGAGGTCTGGTTCAGGTCGCATTATCGATTGTCTTTGAAACCTTTTCTTGTTTTTTACCATCTGGATAAAATGAATGGGGCCGGGCGGGTAAACGGATGGGTGAGCTGGTTCCAGCGCTCGGGGCCAGGCCTGCACAGCACAGCAGAGCAGGAGATCACAAGAAATTTTATTGTTCTACAGCGTCGCAGTAAAGTGGCCAGGCGACAGCATGATGGACATTCACTGCCGCTAGCGCAACTAGGCTTGGCGCCTGCTTGGCTCGCAACCTGAAGATGAAAACAACTCACTGCTGGCCTTCAGGTGGTCATCCATGTACCTACGAGCCGGTATACGCAACTGAACGCATGTGCACCAGACCAGATAACCCAACATGTGTGCCACGAAAGCGTGTAACGATATGCAAGCTGGGTACTGTACCTGGTGTACGTGCCACCCAGCAACAACGCTGGACGCGGCACGGTCATGTTGACGTCTTCCCGGCCACAGGTATCAGCCATTTCCAATTCCCAGATCGATGGCCGACAGCAGGCACGGCGTCCATGAAACAAAAATAAGAGGCCTGGATCAAGAAACACACAAGCAAATGCGAAATTTAAGTGGCATCGTCGGTGCCGGGGAGCACATGCAACCGAGCAGTGACAACATCACGAGATCCATCACAGACCACAACATATGTAAGTGCTGCAACAGTAGGACACCAGCAGGACGCCCCCATTCCCACAAGCAGGTCATTTCAACCGACAAAACTCTCAAAAAAAAAGTCATTTTAACACAGAATGCTCATCAGGTAAACATCAAACTTGCTTCCAGGTGTAAGAAAGGAATTCCCTTAATCGAAAAAAGATGTAAAAATGGAATATATGCATTCTTCTCCCTTCATCTTTCCAATCTTAAAAAAAAAACACATACTAACACCCCACTATCCAACTTAGCTTGATTCGGTCGTCTAACTAGAGTTTTTATGAGTTTATCCCAGCAAAGAGAGAGTTCTTACGAAAATTGGACCAAAAGCTGTTGTAGTCGAGTGATTCCCAATTTTTGCTATGTAGCACCATAAAAATATAAACATCATCAGTTACCACTCGTGACTCATCCACAACATACCACAGTTTAGTCACACAATTCAAGATTTGAGCCTGAAATCTAACTCAGATACCTCAAAAAAGTGATAGGGAAAATGAAACCACGCCTATGAAAGAAAACATTTAACATCATTATTGTGACGCCGATGGAGCTCAAAATGCAACATTGTCGCACACAAATTAAGAAAATGCCCAGTTCCTAGCAACAGCAGGGAAGCACAAATAGCGTCTATTAACCAATATAGCAGTCTGTTCCTGAAAACTGAAAACCTGTGGTGTAGCATATTCCACCACCCCGACCCCCGCGTCGTCCTCCCTGGGCGGCTCGGGGGAACCCTAGCGAGCGCCGCCGCCGCCCCCCCCCCACCCCTGCTCCCTCCCTCCGCCGCCGGAGGAGTCCACCGGGCAAAGCCCACGCTGGAGGACGGCGGCGGCGGGGCTCCTCTCGCGCGCGACGGCCTCGGCCTGCGGCGGGAGCCCGCGGTGGTGGGAGAAGGCTCGGCCTCGGCGGCTCACTGGCGTGGCGGCGGCCTAGCTCGGCCTCGGCGGCTCGCCGGCGTGGCGGCGGCCTAGCTCGGCCTCGGCGGCTCGGCCGGCGTGGCAGCGGCCTAGCTCGGCCCCCCTCCGCTCCCCCGGTGGTCCGAAGCAGCGCGCGGCGGGCGGAGCTCCGGCTCCTCCCGGATGTGGCGGCGACGGCGGCGGCTCCTCGCCGCGGTCCGGCGAGGGTGGGCGGGGTGGCGGCCCCTCTCCCTCGCTTCTTCCTCTCGCGGGTGGTGGTCGGCGGGTTGGTGCCTGGTTGCTCGTCGCGGCGGCTTCCCGAGGTGCCGGATCCGACCGTGGCGGGCTCGGCTCGATCCGGCCCGTCGGTTCCTGCCGGCGGTGAGGTTGGTGGTCCTACGTGGTGTGGCGTCGTCGCCGCGTGGGAGGTGCTTGTGCCAGTGGTTCGCAGGACGGCAGCGTTGTGGGTCTCCCTCATCTCCGTTCGGCAACGTGGGAGTGCGGAGGTTCGGCTGCTCCGAGCGAAAGCTGATGGTGCGGCAGCTGCGGATGTCGCTATCCTCTTGGGGGCCTTCATGGAGCCTTCGACCTCCTCCGCTCTCGGAGCATAGTTTTCGGGCGAAAGCCTAGGCCGTGTTGTGCAGGGCTGGACGACGGCGTCGATCCACGTCGCTTCCCTCTTGGGGGCGTCGTCTTGAAGACTTTGTTCCCGGCGTGCTTTCCCGAGGCTGGACTCGTACGGCATCGCGGCGGGTGGCCGGCGATGTGTGAGGTCCGTGTGGTGGCTTGTGTGGCAACGATGGCGGTGTTGAGCGATGGTTTGGTAGCGTCAAGACATTGGCTTCGGCGAGCGTCCGAGTTTCTTCGTCTTGTGCTTCGCTTGTGGTGGAGTCGGAGCTGCTATGGTTTGTCGAGGGTCTTCATTTGTGCAGCGTACGATGACCTGCAGGGTGGCCCTCTGGCGATGATCTTCCTCGGCGCAGGTCCTGCGCTTATCCTCTTCAGAGCTCGTCATCAGAGTCGGAGCTGCCTGGTGCTTCACGAGGAGTCGCTTGTTTGGCGTTGGCCGGCTTGAGCTTCACGGTGCCGCTTCGGCGAGGTCTTGGTGGTTGGTTCTTCGGTGAAGTCGGAGTCGCTGAAGAGTGATGACGATGACGCTGAAGGTCAACCGCGACGACTTCTCGCTTCGGCGGCATGTGTATCTTGTGTGGGTTGCCAGGGTGGCTCTGTGTCCCTGCGGCGGTCGTGCTCCATGACGGTCAACGGGGCACTTGTTTCGGTTTTCGGCCGGTTTTCCGCTAATAAACTGGCCGAATTCTGTACTTCTTCTTTATTAATGAAAATGGCAAGTCTTTTGCCTCGTTTAAAAAAAAATATAGCAGTCTGTGCAAAAGAAGACGACAAGATTTGAAGATTTGGATCTATCTGTTTTAATGTTAAGATAAACTCAACACAAACAGATGATAAGAAAAAAAAACACATACGAAGTTTAGTCAGCTAAATATCATAGCATGGCGATTCGGGTTTTGCAAACATTTATACCTGCATTGTAAATAAAAGGTGGCTGTAGCCTGTAATAGATTGATCATGCATGACCTAACACAAATGAACTGCGCAGATATGTCACATTCTCAATAATTTTACAAAAAAGGAATAACACATGGTGTCTAATGGAAAACTCTGTCATACCAATCAGTAAAACCAGCAGGAACATTTAGTGTATCTTCCTGAAAAAATACCATTTTATTTATGATTATAGCCAACCAATTTAGATACACGCCGGATTTATCTTCAACGAAGAAGTTCACGTAAGTCATTTGATAGCTTGCAGAAATTAAAAGTAGCACTTGAATTTATTCCCTAATCATTGTATAGCACTATTTAACTGAAATGAGCACAACCCACCTTACCTGATGTTTTAGTGCGGGCTGCTATTATCATCAGTTCCAAGCACTGTCATAACTGATGTTTACTCATGATGACAACCACATTCGCAAAGCCACTTTAGCTTCACTGACAATGATATTCACCATTGGAAAAGTAATACTGGCACAAAACCAAGGTGTTCCATGGGCACTAGCAGAAAAGTTATTTTCTGAAGTTTCAACATTAAAAGTTTAAAACCATTACCTTGGAAGAAAATTATCGCCAGAATACATTCTGATGTCATGGTTGGAATTTTATTATCAAGGCGATTATGTCATTTCCCTCAGATTTCTAAGACGATGGCGTTCCTACTGTCCCAGATTTTCCATAGGAGCGTGAGAGCCACTGCCCAATCCACCCTCTCCAATGTACTCTCCGACCTCTCTCTCTGGTTATACCGATTCAAGAGTCCTGCTCAAAAGGAGGATGTCGTGCTGTGGCGTAACCACCTATCCGCATGTAATTCTGAGACCTAAACCCTTTTTGGGGCAAACAATGAAATTCAGGTGGGGATTCTCTCCCGCCTGGTGAAAATTTCAAGAAAAAAATATAGAAAACAATGCCACATAAAAAGAATGGCCAAGTTGAGCAAGACGAAAATATATCCATGTATCCTTTTCAGAGCCAGGCTATTTCATTTTCAGGGGAAATGGTACTGTTAGCCTCTTTGCTACAGTTCAATTTGTAGTTGATAAAAATAGATATTCCACATTATGATGTATTGCTGGTCAAGACTGAAGACCAAAGATAGTGAGAGTGCATGTACTATTAAAAGATTTGCATTCTCGCCTAGAAAATCAACATGTTGTATCTCAAAATGCATCTGAGTAAAATACTTGGATGAATCTGGAAGGATTTTGTAGGACAAGGCACAAGTTATGAACACCACCATAACCATTGGGTTAATTAAATGCAAATTATAGCATCTACCTGAAAATGGCTTAACGAAATCATGAACAGCACCATCACACTTTGGTCTGTTAAATATTCTAGCATGTAGGAGAAAATGATTTAGCAGATGCAACTAAATGTGATTGAAACAAGATGAGAGCATAGATGGAAATTCCAGACAGCTATAAAATCCCTAGCAGTTCATTGTCTTCTTGGGTGCCTGATCCAGCTCCGAAATTTTCCCCTAGCCATTACCTCTGGAAGAAAATTATAGTCAGAGTACATTCTGATATCATGCAAGGAAACCTATTATCGAGAAAATTATATCTTGTCCCTCAGATTTCTAAGTTGTCCAGAACATAATAGATAATAATAGCATCTTTAGAATAGTGTTTTGTTTGTTAAAAATTAGCAGGTTTTAGTCTGGCTCTCTCATAATCTCTTACTCTTAACTCTAGTATAGCCACAATTGCCCCGGTTTTGATCATATCCTGGCTCCACCACTGTGTTTAGGTAATAGTGTTTTCGTTTGTGATCTTCTCTTGCTTGTAGGGAAAGTAGGTATGAGCAAAGAGCAAGCAATTGGCCACAAGTCTGGTATTCATCCGATCACAAACAGCTATGGAACAATGCCTTATAAGAAAGATGGCCAAGTTGAACAAGATGAAAATATACCCTTGGATCTTTTCTCAGCGCCAGCCTATTGCATTCAAGGTGAAAATGACACTGTTAACCTCTTTGCTACAGTTCAGCTAGCAGTTGACAAAAATAGATATTTGGCATTACGATGTACTGCTGGTCAAGACTGAAGACCAAAGATAGTGAGAGTGATTGTGCTTAATAAGTTCTGCATTTTCACCAAGAAAATCAACATGTTGTAGTATCTCAAAATGCTTCTGAGAAAAGTAATTGGATGAATCTGCAAGGATGTTGTGGGGGGAAAGGCACAAGTTATGAAAATCACCACCACCAGTGGGTTACTTAAATGTAAATCCTAGCATTCACCTGAAAATGGCTTAACAAAATCATGAACAGCACCATTATACTTTGGTCTGTTAAATATCCTAGCATGTAGTAAAAAATGATTTAGCAGAATGCAACTACAAGTGACTGAAACCAGATGGCAGCCCATAAAAGCAGAGCCTGGATGGACATCCAGAGTTACGGACAGAGGAGCCTTCAGAAAATCTAGTCTGCTATAAAATCCACTAGCAGTTCCTTGTCTTCTTGGGTGCTTGATCCAGTTCCGCAATTTTCCCCTGTGGCTTGCGCAGGTAAGCACCTGAGAAGAAGCACATGCCAAGCCCGAAACAAACATAAACCCCTGTGACCATATTCTATACTCAAATTCTAGGCGGGTAAACACTAATCAACTCTTAAACTCCTGTGCTCATTTTGCACCCGAAACGGGATTTATCGCGTTGCCGTCTGTTGTTACTGACCTGGCTTGGAGACGAGGTTGATGCGGGAGCGCGGCGCGGCGAACATCCAGTTGTTGTCGTCGAGTGACCTGACCTCCTTCTGCAGCGCCTCCATCACATCCGACCGGAGCTCTGCGTGCGGGGGAAGCAGCCAGCCCAATTCGAGTGCTTAACTGAGCGGAGAAGGGGAAAAGGGAGCTAGGTCTTGCAAGCAAGGGGTCGAGGGGATGGACCTACCGGTCATGGCCTCGTCCATGCGGTAGAGCGCGTCGATGGAGTCCGCGACGTCGTCCGCGGCGGGGATCGCGGTCCCGGCCCCTGCGCTCGCCGCCGAGACGGTCGACCTCGCCGGAGAGCTCATCGGAGATCGGCCTCGTTTGAAACGCGGCACACTTCCGTGCGTGGTCCCTGGTCAATGTGTTGGGACTGTCAACGGGCCGTGGTAATGGGCCTAATAAACGGGCCGTGGTAATGGGCCGGATGCTACTGCAAGACGAGTGGTTGTTTGTCTCATCATTCCACATTTCCCCACACACAGTCACGCACCACCACCAGACCCAGCCCGAGCACATCGAAGAGAGAGGTCGTCGGCGGCGGCGGAGGAGGAGAGGCGACCGGAGATGGGGCGGAAGGCGAAGGTGGAGTTCGACGAGAGGCCGCCGGATGACTTCGACCCGAAGCACCCGTACGCGGACCCGGTGGCGATGCTGGAGTACCGGGAGCACCTGGTGCGGGAGAAGTGGATCCAGATCGAGACCGCCAAGATCATCCGCGAGCGCCTCCGCTGGTGCTACCGCGTCGAGGGCATCAACCACCACGTCAAGTGCCGCCACCTCGTCGACCAGTACCTCGAGTCCACCCGCGGCGTCGGATGGGGCAAGGACCACCGCCCGGCCTACCTGCACGGTACTACTCCCATCCGAACCCTCCTATGTCTACAGGCTATAGTTTCGTCTTCTTCGTTGTCTGATGTGGTTGGTCGTTTGTTGATACGCAGAGCCCAAGAAGGTGGTCGAAGTCGAGGAGTAGCGCGGCTGCTTCTGCTGCTGCTGTTCCTGTAATGGTGAGGTCAGGCTTCCTCTTGTTCTGCTTAGAAGCACCTTATTATGTAGTATGCATGATGCAGCTTACAATGAAACGTGTATGATTTATCTTAAATGGTCACCTAGTTGACCTATGAATGCGAGGTTGCTAGAACAAAATTAGTGCAGTTCACTTCAGGTTTCCATCTGGGTTTGATATGCTTAGATAGTTGGAAACTCAGTAGTCAAGATTTCTATCTTGACCGGCTATCGTTCCATGCTAGTTGGCCTTAGAATGAGAGGATGTTGGAATAAATTTCGTGCAGTCACATCAAATTTTTATTTGCGGCCAGATTACAATGCATAATATATAAAGGGTTTGAGTGTTGTCTTGACTGTATGGGCAACTGTTCATTCCAACCTGCATTTAAATAGATTTCCCTGGATCAGATCATGATATATTCATAATATATTAGCCGTCATCTGGCCTAACCAAGAAATGATGCCATCATTCATACATCCATGCTACAACCTAGGTTTAGTCATAACCCATTTTGTTCACCATAATTGTTAGTAGCCTGAATTTCTGAGCGTCTGCTAGTGCTACTAGGTCCAGGTAAAACATGTAAATGACTATGGCAATGCTCTTGCAAAACCAATTTATACAGGGATTATCTTAATATTACTGAGCAATTGACTTGAATCACCCCTTTTGAGGAAATGGGCTAAAGCTAAGAATGCTCATGTTTGAAACTTTGAATACACTTGCTTGATTTTTGAGCAATTGGAAACTCTGAGAAGCTTACCTTATCACGAAATTGCCCACACATTATCCCACTATGGAGTCTCATGGCATGAATTAATAGAGATTATGGATTCTCTTTTGACTAAATAAAATTTTGTTTAGAACATGACTTCTCTTGCCACACGTATGAAATTTATCGAATGCTATATAATACCCATTATTCTACCATATCTATTAAATTCTTGTGGTTTTCTTCCTCGTGATTGCAACTAAGTATTCTGCTGATTCTGCTCTGTTGGAAGAAAGTAGGACCGGATATATATTGTTGTGGATCATAACATTGGCCCTTATATTTTTTGCGTGCAGGTTATCTTTCCGTTGAAATTGAAAGGAGTAACCTGAACTGCTGCAGCTCTTCTCTTACCTCTGAAGCTGCTGATAGACCTTTAATAAATGATGTCAAGGAAACATTATGTTATTGTGTCTGTAATTTTTGTCACTTCGAGGAATTGAGCAAATCATTGCTTGGACTTTCCTGCCTTGTTTCCAATTTTAGTTCATACAAATGGTGTTTATGTTGATCTTAAGGGTACGAAAGATGGCTCTTGTTGTGATGTATTTTTTTCAAATTTATCACTGTGCTGTTTTTCCTTAAGAAATGCAACTGTAGCCACTGGTCTCATTTGCATCGTTATAATCAGACTTGATCAATCATTAACTTTTTGCCAGTGCGGCAGTTTTAGCATCATATGACTGAACACAGATCAGCCTAGTCTGATTGAAATAGAAACGGTAAATTGGATGCCAGTAGAGTTGTAAAAAATAGGACACTGTTATTGTCAGGTTGAAACAGAATTGTAAAAAATAGGACACTGTTTTTGACATTTTCAAATGTGTTCAAAACGTATTTGAAATAAAGGGAGCATTTGCACCCCAGAGCCAAAACGCTTTGTCCGAATGAAAATCAACAACATGGTTTGCACGAAAAATAACTGAAAAGGGAGGGAGCGAGACAGAGGAGTTCACGAAAAGGAACAGAGAAGCAGCAGAGATTCAGATAAACTGCAGCTTCCAAAAGAGAAGAGTCATAACAAGGGTACGACAATTCTGATTAACTGTTACTGATTATGGTCCAAACAGAGCTACAAGTTGGTGGATGCTTATATAGATTCCATGTCAATTTTGAAAAATGGACGCTGAAGGAGTTCATCAGAACTGTTGCTATACAAACAAGGTCTTTTCCATTCGTCGCAGTACTGTTGCTTCAGTAGCACTTCCGAATTTGTTTGCCCTAGTTATCTGTAACCTTACCTCCCGCTACTGCATCATGTGTCATGTCTGCTCCAGTTTTCAACACCAAAACAAGAATGTACCCTACTCTATCATGTAACCATGAACATGAACTGTACCATCTTGAAGCAACTGTAGAGTAAGCCATTCAGGGAAAGCAATGAAACACTAAAACAAGAATGTACCCTACTCATCATGTAACCATGAACATGAACTATTCCAACTTTGAAGCAACCGTAGAGTAAGGCATTCAGGAACGCAATGAAATTAACAGGAAAAGAAAAACATTTCAACTACAAACGACAGAGAACGAAGAATGAAAGCACAGGTTCATAGACAATGGTCCCAATAACAGAAATAACTTGTAAACTTAAATAGGGCCATCAGTTCCACTACTACGTTCGAGCAAATGAAAACTGAATATAGACTTGGAACTCTTGCAATGTAAATTTCCCATTCTGTTCATTTTTTCCAACTGACAGTTCCACTACTAAGTTTGAGCAAATGAAAAATAAATATAGCCTTAAATGCTTGCAATGTAAATTGCCCTTCCTGTTCTCTTACTTCCAACTGAAGGTGATGAAGATAGCAGTCAGATTCTTTCCTACTACTTTGACATCCACTACAGAAAGATAGAACACACAAATGCAGTCTCATTACAAGGAGAACATGCAGCGCATCTAAAAACATGCTACATGCATATTGACCTGAATATAAAGGAAACATGCCGATGCGGAGAACTTGATGTTCCACTGAGTGCAGATAAAATAACATGGAAGTATACTGGACTTTAAACATTTCACAATATGAAGGAATAAGCGGAAATGTAGTACACAAGCAACTTTTAAATGAATCTGATTCAGGTATCTAGCAGGAATTCATGTTCACACAAAATACCAGATGTGGGAATGATAAATCCCCTGGTTACTGAATTTCATGAAAAGCTAGTCAAACATTCAGTGCATGAATTCAATTCCTCTGTGACCAACATAAAAAAACACTTCTCATTATAGAATCAGTATGATGAACAGAAGAGCCTCAATTTTGCATGCAAATACTCAAAAAGGAGAAACAATTGTAACATCTCTTTCATTCAAACAGGTGATAAAGTTTCAGAGCTCCAGTACCAATTGAAAACATATCCATCACTGCAGTACCAATCGAAAACATATTCATCACTGCAGTACCACTAAGATTGGCTTGCCATTTTGCATTCATCCAGTATCAAGAAGAAAAGATTTGCACATCTAGAACAAATTTTCTTCAGAAGCTGGTTTTTAGTCCCCTACTTTTGTTCTGACTAAACTGGGTGAAGCAAACTAGGAAGAAGAGAAAGATACCTAAAGAACCAGTATGAAAGGAGCCAGGAGAAGGGATTTACACCGCAGGGCCTCCGCGCAGCGCCGCAGGTTGAAACCCAAGTAAATCCATGACCTGTTAATAAACGTAGCTCCCCATCCTAAATTGTTGCTCATTATTCCTCTCAAGTCTTGCAATGTCACCCTCGCATTACCCAGACATCCAAGAATTGCAAGTCTGCGACCATGGCATCCTGAATCCATCATCTCATTTCACGACAGTGGGCTTGCTCTCCTCCTCCTCCTTGAGGGCCACATCATCGTCCTTGTGAACCATGTCCCAGAAGAAATCTGTGAGGGCAATCTCGTAGCCTGGCATCTTGGCGTAGCCGGGGAAGTAGTTGATGTCAATGACGAGGTAGCGGTCCCCAGCGCGGACATCCCTGATCATGTCGAAGTTGAAGAGCTGCAGCCCCAGCGCGCGGCGGAGCCCGCCAGCGATCTCGTTCACGAAATCAGTGGGCGGCATGACGGCGTCCTCGAGCCGCAGGTCCTCGTAGTACTCCTCGGCGTTGCGCGCCGTGGGGAGGTTGGACACCTGCGAGAAGGAGACGGTGCCCTCCGCGGCGGTGTCCTCGAGGATCTCCTTGGAGACGTCCGGCAGGCTGCGGCGCTTGACGCAGGTGACGTGGCCGCCGACGACGTAGACCTTGAAGATGACGCCGCCGTGGTTGACGAACTCCTGCAGGACGAGCGGCGGGCGGAGCTTGCGGAGGCCCTCGCCGTGGTAGACGAGGGACATCTTGTGCGACTTGGCGCTGCCGTCGGCGACGAGGGGCTTGGCGATGAGCGGGAAGCGGAGCGCGGCGAGGAGGCCCGAGTCGGTGAGCGCGGCCGCGTCGTAGACGACGACCTGGCTGGGGATGCCGAAGGTGTGGCGGTGGTGGTCGGCGGCGTCGCTGGGCGGGACGTCGAGCTCGGAGACGACCTGGAGCATGGAGATGCGGTTGTGGAGGCGGTCGATGGCGTGCGGCGGGTCGACGACGGGGACGGACGGGTAGCGGGCGGAGAAGGCCTGGAGCTGGGCGCGCCAGTCGTGGCCGTAGAGCTTGTGGATGACGAGGTCGAAGGGGCCCTGGTCCGCGAGGGGCCGCGCCTCGTCGACGGGGACGAGGTCCATCCCGCGGGCGGCGGCGCGGGAGAGGAGCGAGGACTGGATGAAGCTATTCTGCTTCTTGGGCGCGAGCGCGTAGCCGACGACGTAGCGGCGGGTGTCGGCGGAGGAGGTATCGGCGGCGGCGGCGGCCATGGCGTCGTGAAGGGTGGGAGGAATCGGGGATTTGGGGTGGGTGGATAAAGGTTGGGGAGGGATGTGATGCCCTCGCTTTTATAACCGGATCGCTCGATCTGGAGTAATTTCTCAGGAGACGGTGAAAAGAATCCCCTCTGTCCTCGTGGACCAGGTCTATCTATGGCCGTGGGCAGGCTGGATTAGTTAACATCGTACGATGCTAAACCTCACTACACCATGTCACCATCTGATTTGGTTTTGGGTGTTGATTAATGACTGATATGCTAATTTTTCAGTCATGTGTAAAAATTAATACGGAGTAGCTACATAAGGGAGAATTGCTAACAAGATTTGTTCCCTAGTTAGAAACTAGGGTTTATGTCCTCCGGTGGCTTCTCCCGCCGTGAGTTTTGGGGAGTCCCGATCTGATCGCCGCTGACTTAGACGGGGTCTGATCCTGCAACGAAAATGGAGGAGACTGCGGCATCATCGAGCACGGTGCCAGGAGGAAAGGAAGACGTAGACAAGCTTCTGGAGAGATTGAATTTCCATGAAGAGGCAGATGAAGGAATCGTTTGGGAAGATGAGGCGTCGGATCCTCAGATGAAGGCGAAGTGGCTCGCGGTGGCTAAAGTTCATACGGATATGGGTTTTAGCCCTAGTGCCATGTATGCCTACATGCGATCGGCCTGGAACCCTGCGAAGGAAGTAGTCTGGAGAAAGCTGGAAGACAATTTGTTCTCGATCCAGTTTGGTTGTCTCGCAGATTGGGACAAAGCAATGAACATGGGACCCTGGCTTTTCAGGAATAACTATGCCTTGATGATGGAGGAATACGATGGGTTCCAGAACCCTAGAACTACAGTGTTGGACAAAATTGTGGTTTGGGCGAGAGTGCTTCAGTTGCCTGATAATTATTTGAAGGAACCTGTGATTTGTGGGATGTGTAGGCCGGTGGGTGAGGTCAAGGAGGTACAGATCAAACTACCAGCGGGCTTTATTGGTGAATTTGCCAGAGTAAGGATTAAGCTGGAAGAAGTTGTCACTTTTTGTATCAATAACAAAGGACACGAAGAAGGATTGGTACCAGCTGAAATATGAGAAATTACCGTTGTTCTGTGGTGCTTGTGGCTTGCTAGGGCATTGGTATCAAGAATGTGGGACGGGAGAGCATGATGTGAAGAAATTGGAGTGGGGTGATTTCATGTTAGCGGACGGAGGTCGTGGTCAGGTAGAGAATGGAGTGCTGGGCGTGACTCATCTGGAGGAAGAGGAATGAGAGGGGGACGTAATCAGAGTGATGGCAGGGTTCCTATGGGGAGAGGAAGAGTCCGTTCTGCTTCCTCTACAGAAACTGCTATTCAACCTTGGGTAGCGGAGGCTGCAAACAGAGATGAGGAGATGGCTGATATTATAAATGGAAGGAAACGGGATAATACAGATGGAATTACCGTTGGTGGCATGGGGAGCTGAGTAAAAATCCAATGGTGGATGGAATCATTAATCAGTTGGAACCAGGGAATACTTTGGCAGTGTTGGGATCTCCTGAGAAGGTCCAACCTCCAAAACGTTCGAGGAAGGGAGAAGAAACACAAAACCAAAATTTATCGGTGACCTCTGGTTCGGAGGTTGTCCGGGAGCAATGAAACTATTAAGTTATAACGGCTGTGGTCTTCAAAAACTACGGCTGTGACGACGCTTGTGAAAGTTCAAAAGCGCCAAGATGCAGATATTATTTTTCTGATGGAAACTCATTTGGATGAATGGCCAGCTAAGTGTTTAAAAAGGAGATTGAGTATGGATCATAAGGAAGTGTGTGTGTAGTGATGGAAAAAGGGGGGTCTACTTCTGTTATGGAAAAAAGATGTGGTTGTATCTTCACGCCATAAATCTGAGAATTATATTGATGTGTTCATTGGTGTTGGACAGGAAAATATTTGGAGGTTCACGGGGTTCTATGGAGAACCAAGATGGGAGAATAAACACTTATCTTGGGACCGCCTCAGAGATTTAAAGGCAGTCACCACAATTCCTTGGGTAGTCATGGGGGATTTCAATGAAATTCTATATTCGTTTGAAAAGGAAGGAGGAAGAACAAGACCAAATAAATTTCTGTTGGCATTCGATGAGGCTCTAATCCAGTGTGGACTAACTGATTTCGGATATACAGGTGACAAGTTTACTTGGCATAGAGGGGGCATTAGAGAGAGATTGGATAGAGCAATAGCTTGTGATGATTGGAGAGGGAAATTTCCTGATGCCAAAGTGGAAATTTTGAACTACAGCCGGTCGGATCATCGACCTTTGCTACTTAGTTTTGGAGTGGCGCCGATCTTGGAAAGACAGGGGCGGGCTTTGCTCCGTTTCGAAGCTAGATGGCTTAAGGAAAAAAGCTTACATCAGTTGGTCGCCGATGCATGGGAAGCATCATCGCACCAAGTAGGTAATGGTCTGGCTGACAGGCTCTCGGTGGTGCATGATAATCTCCATCGATGGGACCGTGCGATTCTGAAGAAACCTCAAAAGAAAATAAACTCGATCAAAAAAGAATTAGATGAGCTCACTAGAAGTGACTTGACAGACGAAAATATTGCACGTGAAAAAGAATTGGTGGCCGAGTTAGAAAAGCTTCTTGAGCAAGAAGAAACTTATTGGGCACAAAGGAGTAGGGTAAATTGGCTGAAACTCGGGGATAAAAATACGAGTTATTTTCATAATTTTGCATCCAGTAGGAGGACCAGGAATAGAATAAAAGGCCTAAGAGATCAAAGTGGCGCAATGAGGAAAGGAACTGATCAACTAAACCCGATGATCTCGGATTATTTTGCAGGTTTATTTATTACTGAGGTTGATGAACCAGACCCGAATTTAATTGAGAAAGTTGTTCCAAGGGTGAATAGTGAGATGAATGTTGCTTTATTGAAGCCATATACGACAGAAGAGGTAAAAAAAGCTCTCTTTTCAATTGGAGATATGAAGGCCCCCGGTATTGATGGCTTGCATGCTTTATTTTTCAAAAAATGTTGGCACATCTTAGGGGAGAGTTTGACAATGGAAGTATTGGATGCTATAAATCAGAAGAATATACCGCAAGGATGGAATGATACCATTATAATTCTGATTCCTAAGATTGACTCACCTGAACATATTTCTCAATACAGACCAATCAACCTTTGTACTGTTATGTATAAGGTAATCTCCAAAATGATTGCAGCACGGCTGAAACTAATTCTGGATGATGTTATATCTCAAGTTCAAAGTGCCTTTGTGCGAGGGAGGTTAATAACTGAAAATATCCTTCTAGCTTATGAATGTATACATAAAATCAAAAATAAGAAGATGGGTAAAGAAGATCTTTGTGCGGTGAAGTTGGACATGCATAAGGCATATGATCGTGTGGAGTGGGTTTTTCTGGATCGTATGCTTATTAGACTAGGATTTTACTGAGAGTTCGTGGACCTTTACTAGCATGTGTAAGATCTGTCAAATACAAAGTGAGCAATAATGATGAAGAGACGGAGGAATTTATCCCTACAAGGGGACTTAGACAAGGTGATCCGCTTTCACCGTATCTATTTCTTATTTGTGCAGAGAGTCTATCTAGTGCTTTGGCTCATAGAGAGGAGGTTTGTGGCATTGAAGGTGTTCGGGTGTGTAGAAATGCACCATCAGTTTCTCATTTACTATTTGCTGATGATTCCGTTATACCGATGAAGGCTAATATGGTTAATTCAACCTCATTGAGACAGGTCCTGGATCAATACTGTGCAAGCTCGGGGCAATTGGTAAGTGAAGCAAAATGCAGTATTTTCTTTAGTCCTAATGTGGAGGTGGATGTGAGAGCTCAGATTTGTGCAGAATTGAATATTATGAAAGAGGCAATTTCAGATAGGTACCTTGGACTCCCCTCTATGGTGGGTTTGGACCGAACTGATAGCTTCGTGTATCTTCTGGAAAGGATTATTGAGAGATTGAAAGGATGGAAGGAAAGATTCTTGTCTATGGGTGGTAAGGAGATATTGTTAAAAGCTATTATACAAGCTATTCCAGGTTTTGCGATGGGTGTCTTTAAAATTACAAAACAGCTATGTAAGGATATTAATGATGCCATGGCCGGCTTCTGGTGGGGAGACACGGACGAACACAGGAAGATGCACTGGTTTGCAACGTGGAAGATGTGCATTCCGAAGAAAATCGGAGGTATGGGATTCAGGGATTTACATTCTTTCAATTTAGCAATGTTAGCGAAGCAAAGCTGGAGACTGTTAGAGAGGCCGAATTCTCTATGTGCGCGTGTGCTCAAAGATAAATACTATCCAAATTCAAATCTGCTCATGGCGGGATCAAAGAGTGGATCATCATACACGTGGCAGAGTATTGTAGCGGGTTTGCAAACATTTAAAAGGGGCCATATTTGGAGAATTGGCAATGGTGAAAATGTAAATATTTGGGACGATCATTGGATTCCCACAAGTCCAACAAGGAAGGTTTTCACACCAAGAGGTCATATTATCCTAAGGACTGTAGATGAGCTTATAGATCTGATCACTAATAATTGGGATGAGGAGCTCATTAGATCCTTATTTATCCAGACGGATGCAGAGAGAATTTTGAAAATACCTTTAAGTACAAATCTGACTGAGGATTTTGTGGCTTGGAATTATACAAAAAATAACAGTTTTTCTGTCAGATCGGTTTATTATATTCAATGGAATCATTTATTTGGTGATACTTTGAGGAGAAGGGACGAACATGGTTCATCCCAAATTAATCCTGTTTGGGAGATCTTATGGAGCTTAAATATTCTGAGTAAGGTTAAAATTTTCTTATGGAAGGCATTGCATGGGGTACTCCCTGGTATGGCTATTTTAGTGAGTAGGCATGTCAAAGTGTCACCTCAATGTCCAGTTTGCAAGAATGGACCAGAAGATATATGTCATATTCTGTTTGGGTGTCTAAGAGCGAAGGAGGTCTGGGGAGAGCTCGGTATGTCGGAGGTGATCGAGCATGCAATGATGGTGGACAGATCGGGCTCCGTGGTTCTTGAACATATTCTCCGATCGCCCAATAGTAAATTACCACATCTACAACATGTTACTCTACATGAAATCATAGCTGTCGGAGGCTGGTATATATGGTGCCAGAGAAGGGAATTAGTAAAAGGGGAGTCTGTTAGCCACCTGAAAAAATCAGCGTTTGCAATCAAGGCGATAACTGCAAACTTTGAAACTGCCAACAAGAATTCGGTAGAAAAAGAGATCAAGTGGTTAAAGCCAAATACAGGAAATCTGATGTTAAATATTGATGCAGCTTATTTTCTTAATGGAGCGGGGGCTGTTGCAGGAGTTTTGCGTGACAGTAGTGAAGAAGTCCAGGGAGGTTTCTGTCGGCCTATTGATAACCTCCTTAGCGCGGCGACGGTAGAGGCAAAGGCGTTATCTGAGGGCTTGGTTTTCCTTGAATGAATCAGATGCTCATCTTGCCAAGTTGAAGCTGATGCTTTAGAAGTGATCCAAGCTTGTAATGGAGATGTTGATATAAATAGCCCTTACTCCGCTATTCTTGCTGACTGTTTCTAGAAAGCTAGTGAGATCGAAGAAATTGTCTTTCTGCATTGTCATAGGGAAGCAAATCAAGTGGCGCATGAACTGGCAAAATTGGCGTACTCCAGTAGAGAGAATAGGGTTTGGGAGGGTGATCCACCTGCTTATATTCAGCCCTTTGTAATGAATGATGTGAATCTGTTCACAACCCTAATTTGTACTCTTGTTTATCAGGCGGCAAGTACCAGACGCACTCTTTTCCTTCCAGGGTACCTAAAGGGGCTGGAAGGTTTTTAATGAGGCGGCTTGCTGACCTTAATATATATGATATGATTTCAAGAAAAAAAAAACTCACAACATCCTCTGTGTAGCGGGGATTTTGAACCGCACCGAATGGAAAAACGCTTTGGAGCATTCGTCTAGGGGCGGTCAAACATCCGAGGCGCCTAAATCTTTTTAAGGGACATCTCCAACGGCCAGTAGCCGATTGGAAAGGGCAGCCAATTGAAAAGAGGTAGGGGAAGGACCCTTGGATGCTAGAGTAATCCACAATATGTGATCATATCATTGCACGCAGCAGTCACCACTGGATCTAACATCAGTGACATTCTCCAGCAACGAGAGCTAGTTAGATGAGAAATATATAGTTACACAGTTCGCTTGAAACCCGACAAATGGGACTTTTATTCCCGATAGATTTAGAGAAAAAAAAAAACTAGTTCATCTATACACTACAAAACAACCTATACTTCTTTTGCGCCTCCAGTCAATGCAGCTATTCAGTTCTGAAGTTCAACAGAACAAACAGCCAAGTCCACTGGCTGGCCACAGCCCCCCTAAGCCCCGACGATTTCATGGCATCAGGTGATCTTGCAGCTGGCTTATTTCAGTTAACCGCATAAAAGCTGGAGACAAAAACATCTCCAGGTCCAGGGATGTTTGCGCCTCTGCTCATTCATCGCTCACCAAAAAAGCACCAGCGCGACCAGCGTCGGCTTTACTGGGCGAGCTTAGAGCACGCTCAATCTCTTCCAGGGATCGCCCCTTGGTCTCGACCACATTTCCAGCAATGTAGAGAACTGCGAGAGCGCATACGGACGCGAATCCCAAGTACACGGTGCTGATTCCGAACTTGTTAACGACACTCAAGAAGTACAGGCCAATAAAGAAGTTGCATATCTGCAGCGAGAAAGAACAGATAATGAATCATGGTGCCAGTATGCAAATCGGGGACACAATAAGTTAATAATCATACAACATGCTGAACATCTAGAGAGGTAGTACAAGGATAATTGTAGATGCAACTGGTCCATCATTAGGGTACCCTTTACTCTCTTTTGTCTAAAAAATAAACTAACTGATGATGTCATGGGCAAAAGCTAGTTCTTTTTTTTTTACTAAATAGGGTAGAGAGTACCCTAATGATGGACCACCTGCATCACCGGGATAATCTGTGTCCAGTTTCTGAATGCTACAAAATGAAGCAGGATGCATTCCTTTTTCCAATTTCAACTATCTAACGAAGGGAACAAATCTTAACACTATAAAACAATTTATCACATCCATAAATCAATCAGACTTCACAAAATGCACAATTAACGATTGCCTTGGTTTTTAGACAATGTATGGGATATACTGCTATAGAAGGAAACTATACACAATTGGCTAGTGACTAGAGACTTACCCAGTGCATGCCCAGTGATAATGCAACAGCCTTGGCCCTTATTCTGGAGGCAAATATTTCGGGAAGGAGCAGTGCTGGAACAGGGCCAGCTCCAAGAGCAAAAGACAGCACATACCTGAATAAAATTGTATTTACAAGATTTCAAGTTAAAATGACTCAAATTGATAAAAGGATCAGCATAGGGCCATATTAGGGGAACATAAACCACTTACAGGACAGTGCCAACGACAGCAAGTGTGCCCGAATAAGGTGCCAAAGCCTTCCAGGTGAAGGACAGTGACAGGAGTAACATTGATGCAGCCTTCAAGAGAAAAGAAGAGGTTAATTTGCAGGCCATTTCTACAATGGAAACATAAACACACATGGTTTACTGTAGAGAGAGTCAATACCATTCCAGAAAAGCTTGTTATCAGAAGGCTCTTCCTTCCTTGCTTGTCCATCAGTGAAGACGCAATCATGGTGCCTATGAGAAGTATAAATATCTCTCAGGAAAAAGGTGTTGAAAGTTACAGCAAAAATACTATTAACAACATTGAACTAACCAAAAACATTGGCGGCACTGACAAGAGCACTCGCTGCAACATCAGATGTAATGCCGGCACTGCGGAACACTGATGTAGAGTAGTATACAACCGCATTTATGCCAGCAAGTTGCTGGAACAAAAACAGTGCCGCTCCCATGCTAACAACTGAAACATAATAAGAGAACAAGAAAATCATTAGCTATGATACAAGCACTAAGAAGAGAACAAAAAAATCATGGCGTTGTGGACTGTCAAGAACATGTAGCAGAATTTCATCATAATCATTAGCTATGATACAAGCACTAATAAGAGAACAAAAAAAATCATACAGTGCTAGCCAAGTTATGTAGCCCCTACAGAATCAACTTCTAGCCTGAGTACATGATATTCATGGCGTTGTGGACTGTCAAGAACATGGATGGTAGCAACAGTCTGCTAGGTTGAAGTTCTA
The DNA here is from genome assembly GCF_022539505.1 of Lolium rigidum. Classification (NCBI taxonomy): domain Eukaryota; kingdom Viridiplantae; phylum Streptophyta; class Magnoliopsida; order Poales; family Poaceae; genus Lolium; species Lolium rigidum. Next base: position 298,670,938 of record NC_061513.1, read on the forward strand.
AGCTAATCCTGAGATTGTAGTTTCAAGCTTGCAACTATGCAAATGTAAGAGCATAAACATCACTCTAATATTTTCTAACATTACTGTGCATTTTTTGGTCATCATAGATGATAATATAGGCAAGTTTGCTCTGCCCAAACCACTTGCATCTACAAGATTCAGGACTTCCAAGACACATCAAACTTTATCCATAAGTTTTTTGGTACCGACCCTATTTGATACTAGCAATAGAAGGGTTCAGAAAAACAATCAGAAAACATTTTATCGTGATAGGGTGCAAAATATAAAGAGCCAAAAGAAGTCAAATCTAATACAATCTAGCAAAATACCTTTCAAATAGCGTTTGCTGAAAAGATCAAACCAGCTGGCATCTGGCTCATTAGATCCTTGACCACTAGCTTTTAGGTCATACATAACTTCAGTAACCTTTTCCTTCCCATACAATTTTTTTATGGCTGCTTCTGCTTGAGAAAGCTTTCCTTGCTGCAGTTAAGCATAAAGAAGTTATTCTCAAGTGTTGTGTTAATCACAATAAGTTATTTTCGAGTGTCGTGTTGCCACCCGAGTACAAAATATGGTGAATGAAAGAATTTACACATCACAAACCTGGAATAGCCAGCGAGGGCTTTCAGGTGAAACAGCCATTCCTAGAGCCAGCAAAATAGATGGAACTACTGAAATTCCAAACATTGTCCTCCACCTGATTACACACATGAGAAAACCACAAACAGATAAAACAAAGTGAATAATTCATCTATTTATCATGCCAAATTTGTTGTGATTGCATCTCAGTCATTTCCTATATATTTAATTAAATGGGTACAAACATGGCTGTTATTCCAACTTCCTTCCCTACAGTTGCATTTGTTCACAAACAAATTACGAAAGCAATTGGTCTTACATGCATCCATGACTTCATAAATCTGAAGTTTCGAGAATTCAGAAGTTCACAGTCACTTGATCTTTTGCACAAGTACAACTAAGTTCAAAAGGCAACAATGAAGTAAAATAAATGAATGAGGAGATGAGAAAACTTACCATGCAGGATTTTGTGCCAGAGGCAGTCCAGCTACCAAAGCTGCGAGAATTCCAATGCAGATAAAAAGCTGATTGACTGAACCAAGTGCTCCTCGTATTTCAGTTGGTGAAATCTGCAAGGTGCAAATAGCACAGCTGGCAAAGTTCAATCTCACAGACGTCGGTTTCTGAAAAGTGATTGCAATAATTTTGATATATTACAGAACCTCAGATATGTAAAGGGGCACAAGCGCAGAAGAGATCCCAATACCAATTCCAGCAAGTAATCGACCAATAATCATTGTGCGAACATCTTGAGCTGTTGCACTACAAATGTTTTGCAGGTTACGTTTGCATAGCACTACTATACCTTTTGAACGGTAAATTGCTAAAGCAACAAAGTGAGTCTGAAACACACCTCAAGAATGCACCTACAGCAAGAGGGATTGCATCCAGGATAAACGTCCGTGTTCTCCCTAATTTATCAGCCAAAGCACCTCCAGTAAAAGAACCTACTGTAGCCCCAGCGAGGGTTGTGCTAACCACCCATCCTGAAAGAGAAGCAGATGCATTGTGAAGCATATAGGAAAAATAATATCTCATGGAACCATGTTATGAAGTCCTAGCGTATATGTTATTCTTATCCATCACTGCAGTATGCAAACAGTCTGTTGCAACAAAACAAAAAGGTTGTACATAACTGAAATTTCAAATGTCCCTATTGCAGACAATAAGAGAAGGTTGTGTACAAATAACTGAAGGATGGCTTATAGATTGAGCAGGTAAAAGAATTCCATACCTTGTAACACAGCATTTTCGGCAATCCCAAGATCTTTCGAAAGATATTCAAGTGCGCCGTTGACCACACTACATCACATAGGTTCAAATGAGATATTCAGTTTTGCTAGACATTGGTATTTTTGCAATTAAAATTCACTCTAGGAAACTGTGTGCTTTATCCCCCTTGCATGGGAGATTTGTCCACTGTACAGTACAGCAAAGAACAAAACGTACCCGAGATGGTAGCCAAACAAAATTGCCCCCAAGCAAGCGACGCCAACATACGGCAGAACATTTCCAGAAGATTTAGCCTGAACCTTGTCGGGCAGAACATCCTCGGGGTCGACTGGACAAGGCAGTGCATGAGTCGAGATTAGCTGGCATGTTTAAAAGCATACTCAAGCGTCAACTTGCAGAAACGAAGCTGTGAACAACGCATGGACAACAACTGTGAGGTTGGAAACAGTATCAGAAGAATGTAAGAGCCCACGGATCATGTTGCTTTAGGGTTCTCACAAAATTCAAAACATAGAAAAAATGTACGTCCCCCATTTTTCTTCTTATGAAAAGACTTTATTCAGGACCAATATCATCATTCATCAAGTACCACCTCTTCACTAACCCAAAAACAGAACCGTACAAAACAATATAGTGATACACTGTCATGGTCACGATGTACAGGTAATCAGAAGGGGATGCTCTTAGAACCACAAAACGGTGACAGCCCTTCCCCAACGGCGTGTGTAATTCGGAGCCTACTATGCAATACAGCACAAGGACATTCCCGTGACACAATCAGAAGCTGAATCTAAAACAGACAATAAGCATGTCAACTCCCCTGCCAACCACCACCCAGGACGATGACGATGCAAACTCATCCCTGTTTCCAGCAATCCCCCCAACAAAACAAAATTGATACCCGACACAGCACTGCACGCATGACCCTCCTCCGTCACATTCCCACGCGGAATCTATCGACGATTTAGGTGCTGCTAGAGCGTAGAGGCTAGAGGTGAGCCCTAACAACCATCCCCAGATGGTAGAAGCACGCATCCCCTGCAAGCCCCCAACCAGTGACGCGGGACCGGAGCAACGAACGACGCACCTCCGGCTGTGGCGCGCACGCGGCCGTAGCGCGGGCTCCGGAAGACCGCCCCCGCGTTCGGGCGGCCCATCTCGACCCCCGCGAGATCCGCCGCCCGCGACCTGACGCCGCAGCAGAGCCCGCGGTCGTCCGGCATCCGCACGACGCTTCTCCTGCTGCCGAAGCCGCTCGCCGACGATGACCTCCGCTGCCCGCCACCGACGACCCCGACGCCACCACCCTTCACGGCGCACCGCATCATCTTAACGGCGCGTCGGGGCCCGCCTGCGTGCGTGCGTGTACGTTCCTGCGATCGCACACCACCACACTATTACTTTCCGTAAAAAAAAATGGCAACCGAGAAAAGTCGCGGTAAATCGGGGAGTTGACTACTGGTGGTGGTGATAGTGGAGTGGAAAACGACCTCGTACCTTGGAGTGGGATTAATGGCGGGCTCCCCTGCTCGCGAGTGGGTGAGGAAGACGATGGTGGTGGTGGATTGGGAGGAGGAAGACGACGAGTGGGAGCCAGCGCAGCGGGGATATCGTCTTCTCGAGATCCGATAGTTCCGAGGGGAGAGCGCTGGAATTCTTACTGTTTTTTTTCCTCGTTCTTTGGCGCGAGCGATCCACGCGACGTGCCGTGCTGGCGACGACGTCGACGTGTGCGTTGGATAAGGATCGCGTCAGCAAACCGATGATGGGTCTGGTCTGGATCACGAGGATATATCTTGGATATGATGGTCCCGGCCTGGTTGGATACATGAAGTTCAGGTAGCTCGGACTGGGCCTGTTCCTTGGGCCTGTCGCTGTGCGTTCCTGCATGCTATGTTTCTCTCCCGCCATGTCCTCCTCATCCTCACATGGCCTAAAAAAACCACATGGGAAACTAAATCTATATATAAAAAAACTTACTATGTTTCAAAATGGAATTAATATTTCTTTAGATATTCCACGAAAGATATAGTAATTCATATCACCAAGTAGTATCCACATAGGGTGGTGTTCTAGTTTGGAAATGTCGATACTCGCCTATGATGGGTGACGACCACTCGCGTCAACAACACTCTTCATTTAAAGGACATATTGAGCTAAAGCACATGTATGTGATGATTCAAACTCCATATAAGGAAAAAAGGATATTGCCACATGGATTAAACAAGTAATAAACTAGAAGGATATTCAGCGCGTTGCAACGGGAATTTCTTTAATACTCTTTTATGTAAACGAAAGGGTATAAGAGGATACAAAAAGTGATGTACAAAAATATGTAAGATTGAATTTGTCGTAGCAGTGGAGAGGCTATATTTCATTGATGTGAAAATTGTTGTGACTTCAGCTGCTAAAAGATAAGGATGTGGACAACTGGATAAAAAAATGCTGATGTGGATAGCTTGCATATTTCATTAGTGGATGTTGATGGAGATGACATGAAAAATTGGATGGCTAAAACAACTGGTGTTGTGCATAGCATGCATGTAAAGATGTGCTATCATTAGTACATTAATACATGTTGGTAGAGTTTTGCTTTATAAGATATATAGATGAATCACGTACATAAATCGATTCTCATGAGAACAAAAACACGAAATTGGAGAAGGCGGGACATTGGAACACTAGAACACGTAGTGCTTAAATTGATTAAACTAGTAAGGAAGAAAGACGGAGTCATATGTAAACAACTTGTTGAATCAAAAAGTTTAGAATTTTCTTCTAGTTACAAATAGTCTAAGCAATCCTTCCATAAAAGATATTGTAAGCTCGTAAATCTTGGATTCGTACATTTTAGAACCATCTAGATACTAAGAATCTAAGACGATACACAAACATATAAACACATCATGGCATATCTACGTGGCCTAAATCATTTTCTGGATGAATATTACATTCTCACATTTGTATGGACCGGCTATATTTAGATAAAATCTTTTTAAATACTATGGTTGAAACCAATATTCAAAAAATAACATAAGCTTTTACAAATAAATCTAGTTGTATAATAACACTTTTATTTATATGTAACCAATGAAAAATTATTTGTACAAAAAAATCAAATTATAATAGACAAGCATTATTATGTAATAAATGATGTTACTTGAAGTTAGAATTTTATCGGTTAATGTTATACGCTAAACGAAAGAAATAGTTATAGTTTAGTGAGATAGTAATGTATAAATTACTGAGACAAGGAAGCCAAGCGGGCATGATCATTTTACAATACTTAAATTGGTTTGTATGATTATATTTAGGTGTTAAAAAATGTTCCGCTTTAGTAAACTGTTCTTCGACAAGGTATTTGCCTCACGTTTGGGGAGTAGTTAACTCATGGTAGCTAGAAAAGGTTTCATATTTCGTATTTTTCTATGCACAACGAGCGATTTGAGTGATAATATTGTTAGGTTTCTTTTACGAAGTTGAGGACGGCAACAAAAAAAAATCGAGATGAGGATCTTTTTAAGTATAACCAACAAGAACATCCTCATTTCGTGGAACCTTTTTACCATGTCATTTTGCAACATACAACAACGACATATGTAAAATGTAGATACAAATATCTAACAATGTCCACATTCGGTTATCCAACGTTTCAGTTCACTCAAGTTCATTATCATGTTGTTGTAAAAAAATCAAGTTCTTTATATGTTCCAGCTTTCTCAAATCCTGCCATTGTGCTATATATATTTATCAGGAAAGTCCTTCTTAACCCGATGTGATTACGATCTTCCTCTTTAACTCTGTAGACTGTCACATGTATAGTGGAAGTGATTTTACACAATCGTGGTAACATTTATTAACAAGGGTTTATTTCCAAACTCACACATCTCCCACGAAGAAGGTATTCTCCGGAATTGACGACGTGCAGTTGTTCATGTAATTCAGCTTGTTTGTTTAGAAAAATATAAAACCATTTCAAACATTTAAAAAAAATCGGGCCAAAATCCCTAGAATTGATGGTGTGCAGGTGCGCATGTCGATGAAAATCTAGTGGCTGCTCCCGATGTGGGCATGATCTTTCTCTTTAACTCTCTAGAGTGCAACATGTATAGTGGAAGTGATTTTACACAATGGTGGTAACATTTATAACAAGGGTTTATTTCCAAACTCACACATCTCCCACGAAGAAGGTACTCTCGTGCAGGTATTCATGTAATTCAACTGCTTGTTTGTTTAGAAAATATAAAACCATTTTAAACTTCAAAAGAAATCGGGCCAAAATCCGCAGAATTGACAACTTGCAGGTGCCCATGTCGACGAATATCTAGTGGCTGCTCTCATGGTTATGGTTCAGCCGAGAGACTCCAAGACAGAAATATGGTTGTATTATTTCTTGAAAATTTGCATGAGTAATAACTATCAAGGTGACATAGACGGGTGTGAATCATTTCACTTTTTTAAAAACATTTAGATCGAATCTTCCGATATTTTTAGGTGGCAGGGTGCATGGCACCTGAGTGCTTCACCGTATTTCTCCTGCAGTTGACAGCTAGTGACACCGAGATGGTATGGTGTGGTGGTGACTGTTTGACGAGAGCTGTAAATCGGGTGGCGGTGTTGATGCAGGAGTATGAAAATGAGATCGGTGTACTTGACCGGCAATGATATTTGGATCGATCTGATATACAGGGACTGGACGGTGCGAACCACCGCATGGACCGGAAGTGAATGCGGATCGAGCGACCAGACCAAACCGGCGACGAAGGAGCACGTACGTGCGTGCTGCGATCTGAAATAAAGGCGTCAGTCCGGCCAGCTAGGATGCGTCAGTGTCAGTGATGAGTGACCAAACTGGGTAGAGGAGACGTGACGTTGGCGGTATGTGTGGGGTTCGTTCACGTTCAGGTTTTCGTGCTCGAACGAAAGGCGCCAACGGCTAGCTGGGTTTGAAAATGGTCGGCCGGGCGGCCAGCTCAGACCACCGACTCGGCGGCGAGTGTACGGGCGCTTTCCAGCTACGACCCCACGAGTCCACCACGACCACGAGGCCGCTCCTCCATGGACCCCGGCGTGTGTGCCCTCCACTCGCGTCGCCGTTGCCCAACCAGCCGCGCGTAATCTGCCACAGTCTCCCGCGATCGGTTCCGTCGCTTGCATCAGCCTTGTTTTTCTCCGCTTTACCACGACGAATACGGAGTACTGAGTATGTACGTGCTTGTGCGAATAGGGAGTACTACGATGAGGCCGCACCTACGCCAGGAAATCGAAACATTTTCGTTCCAACTCCTGATCGTAAACCGTAAGGAAAGGCGCTTTACGACGACGACGACGCAACTTTCCTGTACGCACGATCCGAATCAAAATTCTGAACGGGCAGCCACCACCACACGACCATAAAACCACCCGCTCCCTCCGCCACCCCACCACACCTACAGCAACCACCGATCAGTCGCTCCACCACATTTGAATGTGAGAAAGAGAGGGAAACCGAACCAAGAAGACCCCGGCCTCGCCGCCACCATGCCGAGGTCCTCTTCCACCTCCACCACCAGGCGGCCCATCCTCGGCAAGGCCATGGCCATCCTCACGACCCTCCCGCTCACGCCCATCTCCAAAGCCAGGGCGGCACGCACCCTGCTCCTCTTCAAGCGCCGCCGCGCCAGACGCCTCCGCCACTACAGCTACGCGTACGTCGGCGAGTACCAGTTCTCCCCCTCGGGCTCCCCACTCCTGCTCCCGCGCCCGCCGGGCCTCTCCGCCTGGCGCAGCGCCAAGCAGCACCGAACAAGAGGCGGCAGGGCCAGGGCCGTCCTTGCGTCCCTCTTCTGCTGCGCCGGCGGGGACGCGCTCGACGTCGCCGTGCTCGACGGCCTGCCGCCCCTGCCACCGCTGCCGCTGCCCCAGGACGACGGCGCGTACGACGGCGAGGTGTACGGCGAGGTGCAGGAGGAGGAGGAGTACGAGGAGGACCAGGAGGAGGAGGTGGACAGCCGCGCGGAGCGGTTCATCGAGAGGTTCTACCAGGAGATGAGGATGCAGGAGACGCGCCGCCTCCTCATCTAGGCTTCCTGCGGAGCTCCATGGAGTTCTGCGTTTCGCTTTCGTCTCGCTAGAATTGTCGCTAGCTATCTTAGCTGCAGTTCGGTTCGGTTCAGATGTGTTCTTCGGCTCCTCGCGCAGTGTTTGATTGTTGCTGTCATGTTATGTCGTGACTCGTGTATGAATTTTACCCACAGAGCTCGTTCCACTGTTGTTGATCACTAATGTTTTTCGAGTTCAAATCCTGGCATGGCTCCATCTCTTCTGTCAGTTCACCACACACCTCCTAGACCCCGTGGCTCGTGTCTGAAATTTACCCACCTCGTTACAGTGTTGTTGATCATTCATGTTTTCTCGAGTTCAAATCCCTGGCATCCCCCCGATCTTTTTGTCAGTCACGCCACATCTACTCGTAGTCACCGTTCGAATTCAGCCGTTCACTTCGAAAATCCCAACGAGCGGTAGACAGAGAGCAAAACACGGAAAAGTTCTTGATAATATACTAATCTGATAAGAGTAATATATCTTGTGTAAACTAAGTCCATCGAGGAATGCTTTTCAGGTTACAGAGAATGCTATGCTTCGAGAACCGGCACTGTTTTGTTCTCTCATCCTTGCATGTTTCCTCCGGCAGCGTTGCTGCTGTGTTCTGTCATGATATGACTCTTGTCTGAATCTACCCACTTCGTCAGTGACTCGGGTTGATCAGCACATTGGCTTGGTGCCATAGTCTCCGTTCCAATCCGGTTGTTTATTTCAAAATCCAAATGAGCCGCATAGCAGAGAGCAAATCATGGGAAGAGTTTTTCTGACAGCAAATCATGGAAAAGTTCGTAATAATCTAGTATTGTGATAAGAGCATTTCAAGGAACGGGGCTCCTTATCTCTCTTGTAGATTAAGTCGATCGAGGAATGCCTTTCCGGATACACAGAGACGACGCTCTGCTTCGAGAACCGGCACAATTTGTTCTCTGATGCTTGCCTGTTTCCTACCCAGTTTATGTGCTGCTTCAGACAAAAGCAAGTCCAGGAAATGCAGCAACAAAAATCCCAGCTTTGCTCAGTGGGAGCTCCGCTCACAGATCACAACGGCATGATGCCGGAAAGGTTAAAGTGTTTTGAGATAAAGAGACACATTAACAATTTTCAGATGGATTAGCAACTAGACGATCCAACGGCAGTACGCCAAGCCTTTGCTTCATGATAGATCCAGCAAAAGGTGCAGCACGCGATGCCATTCTTCCATCAACACGCAAAGGTGTAGACTGTTGGTAACATGCAGTAATTTTACAGTGATTCAGACAGGAATTGGTAAGAAAGGAACTCCAGTCTACAACTCTAGAACAAAGAAACTTCAAGTTCTTAACATTATTCAGTGGAAGGGAAGAAATGCCCGGGAGAGTGAGGACAGTGCATACACTTTTGGTAGGAGCACGTTTCAGTTAGAGAGTACAAAAAGTGAAATAACCCTGAGCCGTTTCGATCTTACATGACTGTACAAATTTTCCTTGCGGAGAAATATGGTACATATCTGCAGAGTGTTACTTATACGTGATCACGTCAACCAGAAAGATCCCCTTCAGCATTGGTCGGATGCAAACTCACCGACAAGGGCCTCAAGTATGTCATTCTCGATCGCGACGCTGATGTTGAACGCTTCCACCTGGCATGCGTCCCGGCTGGCAGCAGCCACTTGGTCCAGCTCTTTCTCGGCTGCTCGGTTCGGAGGAACCTCGACGGTGTCCATCCAGCTGCTGATCTCCTCGGATACGTCCCTCTTCAGCAGGTCGTTGCTTAGAGTGAGAGGGAGCCTCAGCCACGCCTTGTACCCGCATTTGCCGAAGTTGCGGAACCTTGAATCCAGCGACTCGACGATGCAGTCGAACAGGAAGTTGGTGCGGTGGTACTTGTTCTCTTCCTCGAAACCTAGGCTCTCCGATCCGTCGCAGAAGCAACCCTCGACAGTTTCCAACATTTCGACGATGAAAGAGTGGAGAGACAGAGTTGATGGTGTGCCGCAGAAAAGGCTATTGTCCAGAAGCAGTTCGGTGTTTGCAATAGCCTCTCCAATGCTGTGGAGCCTCCCTTCTAAGAAGTTGAAATCTTGTGCCGCAAAACTCTGAACATGTGGAATTTCACCACTGCCGTGAGCATCAGTCTTTGTTGTGTCAATGGACATGGCCAAATCTACCATGTCAGAGTCCAAATTGAAGAGGTCTTCCATCTTGTTCTCCATTGAAACAAAAAACTCTTTACCCTCTGCAATCGAAACAAATAATAGGTTATCATTATAATCAACTAGCATGCACGCCAAAATCTACTAACCCAGTTTGGTCTGTAACTAAGAACTGTTTTAAGATTCTCTCCGGAAAAGAACATTTCTAAGCCAAGCGAAGTTAACTATATTGTAACAGCACAGTCTGATAATAGTTCAAATATTAATGATACATGTAGATTATTTATTGCTCTTGCTACTCATTGTGATTATGATCTTCAATCCGCAATAAAGCGCAAGATGTGCACTAAAGCAATCAATTTTGTGACCAGATGCATTTTGTGCAAAACATAGGTATTCATTTGAAGTTTTATCAACACGTTTATTTACTTGAGTTCAGCAAACGAAGTTATGTAAATTAATTAAGGGAATATATATTTCTAGCTCATTTTTTTTTGAAGAATAAGTCATTCAACCCAGCTCTATAGACAGCTACAAACTTAAATTTTGCTGGGATTACTAGCTACCAAGTATACTCTTCCATTCTAGCTCAAAATTCAAGGTGATAAAAAATGTTTACCATTCTTTTCAACTGGACTGCCTAAGGAGGAAGCATCATTTGAAAAGCATGCTTCGAGGACTGATGTTGGACTTGGCTGATTGGGCTCATCATTCGTGCAAGTAACGGAAAAATCAGCCTCTTGGTCACCCTGGAACTAGAACAGAAGAATGTTTCAAAATTTCAATAGCCAGCAAGAAACAATAGTGTGACCACAGTAAAATGAATGTCAGATTGTTAGGTCAAGTACAGCATTACATCATCAAAGGCTTGACAATGTCTAATTACAATTTTTAACAAATTCACAAAATGTACCAGTCATGGATTCATGCAAATGCTTCCTTTGCAGTCAATACCATTAGACAAAGTGTTACATATTAGCAGTGGAATCTCAGTCTATGTATAGTAAACAAACAGAAAATGGAAAGGCAAATATCAAAGAAGTATTCTCATCATTGATCAAATAAATTCTGAAGTGAAGATAAGACTTTTAAATAGATGGCACAATGATGTAACACGGAAACATCCAAACTGACCTGATAACACTTGTGAAATCCAGGAGATTGATCATTGGACTTGCATACAGTGCCAGCATTATTCAGAGGAGCTGATGAATCGGAGTAGTTACTGCATTGAGAGGCTGAAGTGTTTGTGTCAGCATTGTTCAGAGGAGCTGATGAATCGGAACAGTTACTGCATTGAGAGGCCGAGGTGTTTGTGTCATCAGTAAGGGCAGCGATGAGCTCCTGGAGCAATGACACGGTCAAGTTTGCTGAATGAGCATCACTTGGTGCAACCTTATCAGACAGGCCAAGCTCATCGATTTTCGCTTTCAACAACCTGCTAAACTCCTCTTTCTCAGATGTACCGCCCGCTACTCGATGTTCAGCTTCCAAACATTTGGGATCTGCTGCTGGCATTCTTGTACCACTGGTATCAGATTGCGTGCTTCGGAACCCTCTCTTCTCTGAAACTTGGCCGAGCGACGAAGCCCTGGACGCCGGTCTCGTGGATGAACCAGAGGCAAATGCAGCTGCATTACGGTCTTCTCTGTTATTACTGCCAGCCGTACTACGGTCGATTTTCTTGCGTGATCCTCTTCTCGGCCCAGATGCATTGCTTGCATTCCTACTTGTGGACGCCAGCCCGCTACGATCGATCCCGTCTCTGCGAGTGCTTCTTTGCGGAGTGATCGAGCTCACCAGCTCCCTGCTTGGACCGGAATTGCGTGCCGCCCTCCTACTGCAACCACCACCAGGTGCCAGTCCACCAGCATTGCCAATCGGATGCCTTGAACTAACCAAGTTTCCAGACGCAGCACTCCTCGGAGCATCCGGCCTTGAGAAGGTACCACGCTTGCGCAACAGCCTCTGTTCTCCAGCCCTTGTTACAGCGCCGGCACTGCTCGATCTGACCCGGGCACAGCTGCCCATTCCCCCATTTCTTGATCTATAATCCTTGCGCACTGCATCCAATACAGAAGTGTCTGCATCACCAAAATCTGTTCTTGGCACCACAATCGTGTCACTACCACCCATCACTAACCCAGCAGCAGCAGCATCGCCGCCCATGGCGGTGTCAACGGAGTGCTGCATATGCTGCCACCGGGACGAAGAACCGACCCGCTCCGCATCCACCGGGGGAGCGGCCAGGCTGTCGGACCGGGACAGGAAGTCCTGGAGCGTGCCGCCGGCGTGGCCGCGGTGCTGCGGCGAGGAGCAGGCGTACGCGAGCCTGCCCCTGCCCCTGGAGGATCCCGGGTCCAGCAGCCTGGCCGCGGCGGCGTGCACGAGGCGCGGCCGCCTCGGGCTCCGCGCCGGCAGGTCGGCGCTGTGGTGGCTCCGCGCGTGCGCGTGCGCTTGCGCGTGCGGGTGGGGGTGGGCTGGGGCTGTTGGGCGCCGGCTCGGCGGCAGCATCACCACCACCGACGACACGGCGCCTTCTTGCACCGCCGCCGGCGGTGCCGGCGCCGGCGCCGCGTCCACCTTGCGCTGCTTCTGCGGCCTGGGCGTAGGGGTAGCAACGGTGGCGTCGGCGGGCCAGGACTCGAGGCCCATGAGCCGTGCGACGACGCCGGGACCGGCGGCGGCCATTCCCGACGCGGGGCGAGGAGGCGGGGGTAGCGGGGCGGGGGACGGCGGCGGGGCCGGGAGGAGCCGGCGGGTGTTGGAGGAGCGGGCGGCGGAGGGGAGGAGGCGGCGCGGGGAGAAGAGGCGGCGCTTGCGGGCGAGGCGGCGGTGCCAGTCGAGCAGGTGGAAGAGCACCCCGCCCGCGCACCCCCCGGCGTTCAGCGGCGGCTTCTTCTCCACGATGGCCAGGCTGCCGCCGCCCATCCTCCGCTCGCCACTCGCCACTCGCCAGTCGGCCACTCCTCCGGTGTAGTGTAGTGTTGCTGGTTTCGCCGACCCCTACCTGGGTCCGGGAGCAGGAAAGCGGAGGATGTTGTAGTAGGTGGCACGCAACGGCAGCTAGAGCTAGGCTAGGTACCCTCCACCTCGGCACGCGCCGCGAGGACGAAGGAAGGGGGGAGATGACAGGTGGGGCTATGTGGAGGGTGGGCCGTGGCGTCAGTGGGAGTGGGTTGTGTGGGGTGAGCGGCGCCGCGGACGGGACGGGATCGATGGACGCGTCGTGAGGAAGGAAAGCCAGGCAGCCAAGTGAGCAGTATGAGTGGCAGCCTTCTCGTCGGCGCGGGAACCGAGGTTGGGGAAGAAGCGGACGGACCTGAAGAAAGGTCAGTGTACTGTACAAGCCTACTGGTGTAGTGGCGTGGGAACGGGAACGGGAAGCGATGGGCTAGACTGTACCTCACCGGCCGCCTTCTCATCTGCTGCTTGCGACGGAAGAGAGAAAATGACCAAAAAAACCAATCATATTTATTTTGGATCATCTTATCACATACTAGCCAACATTTTTGGCCTTTTGCACGTATAAATACAATTTTTAGGCCGATGTGCGGAACACGTAGTGTTATCCTCTAGGCCCCCGGTCCATAGACCGAGGATCAAACAACCACATCAAAAGAGCGAACACATACATTCGATAACGCAGTTTGCCGAATTTAATACTCCGCGGATTGGAGGAAAATTTGGCTGGGGAGCGCCGAAGTTCCAGCCGTCCCCCGGCAGGACACCCCAACTTCGGCCATTTGACATATTTCAAACAAATTCGACATAAAATTTAACAAGTTCGGCAAACAAGATTCAGAAAATTGCTGAAACAAATTCGTCGAAAATCAGTACAATGTTTAACAAGTGCTGAAACAAATGAAGCACACAATTTTACAAGTTTTGAAACAAATTAATAAAGACAGACTAGTTGGCGTCGGTATTGGCGTTGCCTCGGAGCGTCCATATGTGCTCCACCAGATCATCTTGCAGTTGTTGATGCATTGTAGAGTCTCGAATCTCCTGGCGCATAGCAATGAAGACGACCCATGATGTCGGCACCTGGTGATTAGGCTCATATGGTGCTTCTTGCTCAGCCAGAGGAACCGGATGTTTTCGCTCATTTTCAATAATCATATTGTGTAGGCACACACAACAGTTCATCACCTCCCACATCTGATCTTTGGACCAAGTCATAGCGGGGAACCGGACGACAGGAAATCTCTGCTGGAGGACACCAAATGCACGCTCGACGTCTTTTCGGCAAGCTTCTTGTTTCTTGACAAACTCGCAATGTCTGGCGGTGCCGGGTCTCGAGATAGTCTTCACAAATGTTGCCCACTTTGGATAGATACCGTCTGCAAGGTAGTATCCTTTGTTGTAGTGCCGACCATTGATCACATAGTTCACCGGGGGAGCATGACCCTCAACAAGCTTGGAAAAGATCGGGAGCGAGTTTAGCACGTCGATGTCATTGTTGGATCCGAGCATACCAAAGAAAGAGTGCCAAATCCAGAGATCATGGCTAGCCACCGCTTCAAGTATCACGATGCGGCCTTTTTTGTGACCCTTGTACGTTCCTCGCCACGCAAACGGACGGCTTCTTCCATTTTCAATGCATGCGATCAATGCTTCCAAACATCCCTCGGAAAACCCCTAGTTTCATTTGTTGCAAGGATCCTCCGAGTGTCTTCGACAGTGGGTGATCTCAAGTAAAAGTCCCCGAACACTGCTATGATGGCCCTGCAGAACCGGTAGAAACAATCAAGGGCAGTGGACTCCGCCATCCGAAGATAGTCATCTGCACCATCACCGGGAGCTCCATACTGAAAGATCGAGATGTCGCCTAGAGGGGGGGTGAATAGGCAATTACAAACTCTTTCGGATTTGTCTTGTAAGAATGCGGAATTAAACTATCGTTTAGTTTACAAGCACAAACCCTAGATATGCTAAGCTCAACTAAGTATAACAATAACAACTAGAGCTAAACAAGATAGGCACAAGATATATGTAGCACAAGTGATAGCAAGATATATGTACTTCAAGCACGATGGCTATCATAAGGAAAGAGAGCTCGGGTATAGAAATAACCGAGGCACACGGAGACGAGGATGTATTCCCGTGTTCCCTTGCTTTGCAACAAGGTACGTCACGTTTGGAGGAGTGGAGGTCCCACGAAGGATTCCCCGCGCCACGAAGGCTCACCCTATTCTCCGAACCACACCCACGAAGGATAATGGCCCTTTCCTTATGGTTAGCTTTTCCTCCGCTCCGGAGATGGCAAGCTCCACAACCACTTCACAAGCTCCACGAAGGAGAAGCCCGGGCCTCTTCACAATCTTCTTGAAGAGATCACCGGAGCACCAACCGCCAAGCCAACTAGGAGGTTTCCCTCCAAGAGTAACAAGCTCACGGTCTCTCACTCGAACTAATCGTGGTGGAGAGCTCAACACTATGCAATGATGCAAAGCAAGAACACTAGAGGTGTTCAAATCCTTCACTCTCAAATCCCACCCAAGCAACAAATGCTAAGATGAGATTGGAGAGGAAGAACAATGGGGAAAGTCAACAAAATACTCCAAGATCTAGATCCCAAGAGTTCCCCTCACTTAGAGGAGAAATGGATTGGTGGAGGTTGTAGATCTAGATCTCCTCTCTTAGATCCCTCAAGAATGAGTAAGAAACATGGGAGGGAAGGGAGAGGAAGCAAGCTCAAGAGGTTCAACAATGGTGGTCAAAACGTGCTCAAGAACCCTAGAAAACTGTTGGGGAAGAAGCCCCTTTTATAGCCAAACGAAATATGACCGTTTGGGGCAGATCTGGGAGTTTTTCGTGCAGCCTGGCGGAAAACCCGGTCAGACCGGGCCAGGGACCGGGCCGCCTGGCGGAAAACCCGGTCGACCGGGCCAGGGACCGGGCGCCCCTGAAAGCCCCCTGGAAACCGTCCGGATGGCACCGGTGTGGGAGCCGGTCTGTGCCGGACGAGCCGGTCAGACAGCCGGCGCCACCGGGCCAAACATGAAAACATGGTTTACAAAAACCATGATAACTTTTGCGTCCGGACTCCGATTTCGATGATCTTGGGCTTGTTGGAATCAGGACAACAAGCCCTACAACTTTATGCATAGAAACATCATTGTCCACCCACGGAATAAAAACCATAAGATGAATGTTTGACCTATCTATAAAAGAGACACCGGTGAAACCTCCAAGCTTGAAAACGCAATAGAAGATGCATATGGATTCCGTTTTCGATGAACTTGGGCTTGTTGTAAAGCTAGCAACAAGCTCAAGAACCTCACACAGAGAAACACCAAGAAGCAATAGATTTATGGAATGCAAAGCATGCAAAGGGTTGAGCTCCCTAAGACGATGTGATCAAGTTACCCAACCGAAAGCCCCTCTTGATAGTGCGGCTATGTATCCTATAACCCGGTCTCCCAACAACCACCTTGAGACCGGTAAAAGCAAAACCTAGCAAGGCCATACCTTTGCCTTGCGCATCCCACTTGATCTCGATGATAGATCTTCAAGCTCAACTCAATCCGGAATGCCTCACTTGATCATTGTTGCTTCGTGAAGACTCACAAATGCTCCCCCATACACCATGATGGGAAAGCTCCATTGATGCACATCTTCATATGTCCATTATCACCAAAATGGACGGCAAGCTTCAAGCACATGATCCTCTTGAGATGCTCAGTCTTGAACTTGCCCAACTCAACCTTGATGACGATCACCACTTGACGTCATCCTCTCATGGGCTATATGAGATCTCACTTTTGATGCATGCCCATGGAAAGATACCTAACCCACATAGACAACACAAGGGAACATATATGATGGGTTAGTTCATAAAGCATAATTGACACGGCTTACCCTACCACATGACTTCTCGTGGCACATTCTTCATGCTTCATGGAGGTCCTGCTGGTCGGAATCCATGGGAGGTCGACGGAGATGGAGGCTGTGGTGGCCGGCGGTAGGGGAGGCGCGGGTGGCGGGCTGGCGGCGCCGGTGCGGGTGCTGGCTGGCTGCTGCTAAACCTAGTTTCATGGAGAGCTGAGACCAGAGAAGATCAAAGGAAAAAATGAGATGTGGAGGGGATTCGGTGATTTTGGGGATTTTGGTGGACGGCTCGTGAGCCGGTCGAGCCGAGCCTCAAGCCTACTTTTCAGGTTTTAATTTGGTGCAAGCCAAGCCTGGCTCGGCTCAATTTTCCTCAAGCCTTCACGAGCCGAGCCTCAAGCCTACTTTTCAGGTTTTAATTTGGTGCAAGCCAAGCCCGGCTCGGCTCGATTTTCCTCGAGCCGAGCCTCGAGCCGGCTCGGCTCGTCTGGATTCCACCCCTACTTGTCACGCAGCCTTGAGAGGTGCACCCAACTGTTGGAAAACGGTTTAACACGTCTAACCGGTAAGATCAGTGATGTGTGTTACAGGCTTACTCTAAAATTGATATTTATATGTGTTCAAAAGGCCAAAGGTGGTGATCATGTGACAAGAAAACCCCAAATGCGATGGTATTTTCTCATTTTCCCCATGAAAGATCGTCTCCTAACAAAATGGCGTAGCAGTTACAATTTTCATGGGGCCGTGAGCTCTCCAAGGAGCGGCGAAGTGTGTGTTTTGGCGAGTCATCAAAAGAAAAAAGCTCCAAAACGGACACCCAGAAAACCGATGACCACCGACGGAAGAAGAACCCGTGTCCATTTTCGCCGTAGCTTTCACGATCCGTGCGCAATCATGCGGCGTCGGGGCCCGGCCACATCAACCCACCCGAGGATTGCACGCACGTAGTAAACGGCGTTCTCCCTGGGGAACATGACAAGACAACGGTTTAATGGCCGCCGAGTCGGGACAGAGACAGACGAAGGAAGACGGGCAGGTGGCAGGAAGGAGAAGGTTGGTGTATGTCGTAGTTGTAGTAGCGGCGCAGGTCCGTCGACACGCGACGGCGCCCTCGGTAGACACCGGCACCGGCGCAGGTCCACCTTCCGTTTACCGTGGATCTCGTGGCGGATCGGTCGACAGTCACCGGCGCAACGGCAGATCGGAGCAGAGAGAGAAGAAGGAGAAAGATGACGCTGCTACGTGAAAAGCGAGGGGACAAGCCGTGCAGGTGCAGGCGAGTGACCGAAGCTACCGCAGCGCCAGCGCGGGGTCTGGCCCTGGCCGTGGAAGGGATGGGTCAAAGGCAACGGACCCTGGGTCCGTGACGACGAGCCAGACAGCGTCAGAACTGCGAAGAGATAGCATGCACAGAACAGGGCCCGGACACGGGCCACGGGCCACCAGTGTCGCTTTTGGACGGATCCATCCATGAATCCATCCACCCATCATCGGCCCCGCACCGCCTATTCTTCTTCTTCTATCCAGCTGCACCGCCCGATCACCGACGCCAGGTCCCCGACGACGCCGCCCGGCCGGCGCACCGTCGCGCACGGTCAAACCACTGTGCCCGCCTCCTGTTCTGGCGATGTCGCGCTGCTCCGGCAAGCGATGTTTTTGCGACGGTGCTGGCCCGCGACCTGCTTCCTTCTTCCTTGCGTTGCGTTGGCCGTGTCTCGGTTCACGCAGGACGTCCGTCCCTTTTACAACGTTCGCTGCTCACAAAAGAGCTTTTTTCAGGTAGGGACATAGCCCGAGTGATGATTGGGGATCTAGGACACCCCTCGCTGCGCTTTCCATGACCGTGAATCAGTGGCTGCATCATCTCCAATCTATATATATGCGTGCATCATTGTGTGCATCATTCTGTTGGGAGTAGTGGCATAGTAACTTCTGTGTCGACACGCCGACGTTCATGATCTATCTATGCGTGCATCATTGTGTGTGCCATCTTGTTGGGAGTAGTGGCATAGTCCCCCGGGAAACGGCAAGTTGCCATGCCAAACTTTTTCTGTCGACATGGGAACGTTGTAATAAGAAGTATAACCCACGGAAAACAACATAGCTGCACCACGTAGTATGTGTTGCTGTTGCTTCCATCCCACTCTTGTCCTCTCGAGTGCTTTGCTCAAGTCAAAAATCCGAGGTCTACCATTTCAAAATTCTTGGGTAGTTGAAGATCAAGGAGCTCAAGTTTTTGTTTGAGGGGTGCTTAGTCCCGAAGGGCGTGTTTAGTTGCTCACGGAAAAACTGAGCCAAAAAAGGGTGTTTGGTTGTCTGAGCTGCACTGGTCTCCTGCATGGAACGAGTTTTAAAGCATCCAATTTTTTTTTGTCTCACTACGAGGTTGTTTCCACTTACCTAGCTCCGGCCGGTGCAACGTGCAAGCGTTGCAAAGCGATGAAGGCATCGTGTTTCGGCACAACTCCCCACTCCACTCCCACACCGCCCAAAACCGCACTCTCACTCCGATTCAGTGTTGCCCTCTACAGTCGACGCTCCTCCACCTCCGTGTCAACCCCACATGTGTTCAAACATCTCCATTTTTCCATGAGGTCAATTATTTATAAGATTTCTTTTAGATTAACAAGGAGAACCTCCACGGTTCCAGTGATCAAATCGACGAAACCAACATCTGGCCCGATATTCTGAGTTATTACAAAAACAAACTAAAGAGAAAGTTGCTTTTCAAAGTATCTGATCCATAAGAACATACTAGGGGAAAACTAAAAACTAAATGCTAGAGGAAGCCGACGCACTGAAACATCTCCTCGACCAAAACCTGAGGCTTCATCAAGCTCAGGAGAAATACATGTCGATGCTTCCAGGGTCGAGGTGAGAGTGGACCAAGTTCCAAGTGGCGTCGTCTTCTTAGTTGTTGGAGAGGATGGGCATGAACCCGAACGAGGCAGCATATCAGTCAGCCACCTTGGATCCTGAAGGTTCCTGGCAGCTCCTTCGATACATGCTCGCAGGATACATGCTCGCAGAAGCGATCGACGAGAGGGAGCATCTAGTTCTTGAAGATGATCTTCTATCTTCTAACTGAAAGAAGAATCATCCACAAAATCTGGTGCAAGTTAAGACAAGGTTGCCCGTTAAAGATCATCTCGTTACGAAATTTCCAAATGCATCGAAGGATAGCAGCACAAATAGAATTGAGAATTGGGTGCTTTTTGTTTGCAAACCAGAACCCGACAATAGACAAATAATCCTCCCCTAACTGAGTGTTAAAAAACTCAGAGACAAGGTGTCAGATTTGTTTAGCCACTATGCATTGGAAGAAAAGATGATCAATGCTTTCATCTTCATAACAGAAAATGCAGCACACAGGTTTATTCATGTTTTTTTGGGCAAGTTGTCTCTAGTCATGAACTTATTATGAGACAGTAACCAAAGGAACAAATGCACTCTAGGGGGTATGTTTAGTTGCTAAACAACAAGAATATGAATGGGAGTAACCCCGCCAAAGTTAATAATGGCATAAAGTGAGCTAGTGGAGTATTCACCAGAACTTTCATATTGCCAAATTAGAGAATCACACTCATGTGAGTATGAAATGATGGTGACTATCCCCTCAAGTCCATAACATTGCTGCATTAAGGGAGTTGCTAAGTTACTTCTAAAACTAAGCATTAGGGTAGTGCCACCCCAGATTTAGGCAATGATTTTATTTTGTTCATTGCAAAGCACATATAGCTCAAAGAACTAGACAACTAATGGGGAGGTACCAAACCAGGTGTCCTCTCAGAATCTGATTTTTCTACTATCTCTAATCTTCCACCTATATCCAAATTTAACACTTTCAACTGCCCACATCACCCCTTTCCAAACTGGGATACCCCAGTGGTGGAACTATAGAAAATGTTTGGGTTGCTTGCGTTATATTTAGTATCCACAAGGGTCTTCCAGAGTTTTCCATCCTCTTTGGAATACCTTTTTATCCAAGACCCAAGGAGATATAGGTTAACATTAGCTAGGTCTAGAATACCTAGCCCTCCAAACTCTTTTTTTTTGTAGACTAGTCTCCAATTTGCTAGATGGAGTTTCGTGTGCACTTCAAAATCATTCCACAAGCAATTGTCCATTTGGGTATTTATGAGATCCAAAGCCCACGTGGGGAATTTAAAAAAGGAGAGCAAATAAACATGTATGCTAGCAAGGCAAGCCTTAATTAGGGTTATCCTGGCAGCATAGGAAAGTAATTTACGCTTCCAACATGCAATTCTTTTCAATATTTTATCTATGAGAGGTTGGATGTCTTTCCTCCTAAGCTTATTATAGTGGAGAGGGATACCTAGATATTTAATGAGAGGAGGATATTTGGGACTAGTGGCATAGTCCCCCGGGAAAGGGTCGACATGCGAACATTGTAATAAGAAGTATAACCCATGGAAAACAACGTAGCTGCACCAGGTAGTATGTGTTGCTTCCATCTCACTCTTGTCGCTCTCGAGTGCTTTGCTCAAGTCAAAGATCCGAGGTCTACCATTTCAAAATTCTTGGGTAGTTGGTGGAAGATCGAGAATCTCAAGTTTTTGTTTGAGGGGTGCTCAGTCCCGAAGGGCGTGTTTAGTTGCTCACGGGAAAACTGAGCCAAAAAAGGGTGTTTGGTTGTCTGAGCTGCACCGGCCTCCTGCATGAAACGAGTTCTAAAGCATCCAAAAAATTGTCCCACTACGAGATTGTTTTCACTTAGCCTAGCTCCGGCCCGGTGCAATGTTCATGCGTTGGGAAGCGATGAAGGCAGCGCGTTTCGGCACAACTCCCCACTCCACTCCCACACCGCTCAAAACTGCACTCTCACCCCAATTCGGCGTTGCCCTCTACATACGATGCTCCTCCACCTCCGTGTCATCCCTATATGTGTTAAAACATCTCCGTTTTTCCATGAGGTCAATTATTTATACTACTCCCTCCGGTCTTTTTTAATTGACTCAGATTTAGTACAACTTTGTACTAAATTTGAGTCAACTAAAAGAGAACGGAGGGAGTAAGATTCTTGTTTACATCATCAATTATTTGTATTTATATTTTTATCCGAAGCAAATTGCTTTATAAATCATTGATTCGTTATATTTAGAGGAGAGGGATTAAACGGCTTTTGTAATTGGTGTAAGATTGAGAAAGAATCCATGATGAGCAATGAAGTTGGGGGTTGCTCAATCCTGAAGTGGCCCAACCCAGTGCGGTCAGTTTTTCCTTTGAGCTCCACTGCCACTGCGGTCAGATTGAGCTCAACCCAACCGAAGCTATCTCCTCCTCCAACTCCAGCCCATCATCTCATGTCACCCATTTGAAGTGCACAGCCCAGCCCAGGCATCCTTCCGGCCCGCGTAAAACCCATACCCCGCCCCGAGATATTTTTTCCAATTCGCTCCCTCCAGAAACAAAACACTCGAAAACGAGCCCAAATCCAATTCCCCCTCCGCCCTATCGCCTATCGGTTTCGGTTCCCACCGTCCTCCCCGCCGGCCATGCCGCTCGCCATGGCCACTCCCACCACCGCCGCCCACCTCGCCTCACCGCCCCTCCTCCCCTCCTTCCCCACCACCCCGCGCCGCCGGCACCTCGCCGCCCCGCGCCGCGGCGCCCGCCTCGCCTCCGTCCCAGACCCCGGGGCGGGGCCCCTGGAGTACACGCCCTGGCTCATCGCCGGCCTCGGCAACCCCGGCGCTAAGTACCACGGCACGCGCCACAACGTGCGTACACTCCTCCCTGCTCCCGTTCCCACCTCCTCCGGTTCGAGACAGCCCTCCTCCAACTTCATTTCGTGCGTGTGTGTTGTCAGGTGGGGTTCGAGATGGTGGACCGCATCGCGCGGGAGGAAGGCGTCGCCATGAACACCATCCAGTCCAAGTCCCTGCTCGGAGTAGGTAAGGTACCCTGCCGCTCACTCTCTCCTCGCTTGCACCCACTGCTATGATTTCCGTCCCGTACTCACTGCGTGCTGCTACGGGAACTTCAACAAGACGTACGTCCTCGTGCCGAATTCGTAGCTGTGAGAGCCATACTGGCCGGCCTGGACGTTAATCGCGCTTCACGCTACGGTTGTGCGGTCAGACAGCAGTGCTTGCTGCTGTTATTTGGAGAACCAATCGACGTGTTCAGTTCAGAACGAGCGACCTCCCCAGTTCCCAGTCTGCGGATAGCTAATCAGAGCTTGATTTTGCATAGACATGTTTGCAAAATGAATGCGCCGGCTAGGTGTTTTTCTACTTGATTTGTTTTTGGAGAACTGGCCCCGCAGGAACTTCAGTTGCTAGACACTACATACGAGTCAATAATAAACTGGTTTCCATGAAAATGTAAGATCTAATTAAGCAGGACTGTTTTTTCCACTAGCACGGGCCGTTATACAAAAGGACTGTATTCTGAAATATTTTTGTCAGTTTGCGTGGTAGTCTCCAGAAGTACCCCTATCTTGAGGTACAAACAACATATTCACGCAGCTTATAAAATTTGACACTTGGCTTTGTGCTAAAGCTTCAGTATGGTAGACTGGATATTTGTCAATTGGAAATGAAACAGCATTATCTCTTGTTTGTTCTGCATTTGACCTCAGGTATTGCACCTTTTTGACACCCCCCTCTTAGAGTTAGGCCCAGTTCTTTTGGCGGCTTCTCCGAGAAGCTGCCCTCCCCCAGCTTCCTGGGGAAGCCGGTGACAAAATTTTGTGAGGCTTCCAAATTAGTTTAGCCTTAGCTATTCTAGAAGCCTCGGAAAATTTTAGAACCGGCTTCCCCAGGAAGCTGGGGGAGGGCAGCTTCTCCGAGAAGCCGCCAAAAGAACTGGGCCTATGTAGTTTACCTAGTCAATTGCCTTCTGCCAAATTCATCTTTGAAAACATACTCTTCTACTGCTAAAAAAATAATTTGTGTTGTTGTCTTGTTGACGGCCTTCTAGATTTTGAACGTTAACCATGATGTTCAAAGTACGTATTCGTTGGAGCCTTGGTGGTACTACATTTGTGTAGTGGCATATATTTGATGCATTAACTACTTCTGAAGAAAGTAGTCTTGGTACATCAAAGTTTGGCTAGTTGAGTGAACATTTTCTTACTGCAAGCACCGTTATGAACGGCGAGATGTTGTTGCAGTCATTTCTCATTTGTAATCTTTATATTTATAATTGTGTTGTCAATCATCCTTTGTGTTGAATTCGGTGCAGGTTCAGTTGGGGATGTCCCAGTGTTGCTGGTAAAGCCGCAATCATACATGAATTACTGTGGTGAAGCAGTGAGTGTTTTATTCTTGGCCTTCATGTAATAAACATTTCATGGGAACTATATTATTTCTGGAACAGTTACTTATAGATTGTATTTACAATAATAGTATCACTTCAAAGTCTGTTTGGCACTCACAGCACGAAGCTATCAGTATCAGTTCCGTTGGTAATCTTTTGAAGAGCTAATTACATCTCGGGTACAACAACTTGCACCTCATGTGCAAATTAGTACATTAAGTTGCATACTGGGAAGCCGGAGTACATCAACTTGTAAATTCGAATCAGATTAGTACCAGCCTATCGGGCTCTGCCACGTGTGATGACATAGTCACGCTTGGAAACTCCTCCGCTCTCAGAAATCTTTGACAAACCCCCCTACTTATTTTGAACACTATGTTGGGGTCCTTGTTGCATTAGAGCATCTCCACCGGCGGCCCCGATAGCGGCCCCGATAGCAATTTGGGGCTGGGGGCGAAAATGGGCTCGCACCGGGGCGCCCCAAACGGCGCCGGCCAATTTTAGAGCCAATAGATCACCGACAATCCTATGCCGGCCCCTTCGCCAAGCGGCATGCTCCGCTCCACCAACTGCCCCGATAGCAATTTGGGGCTGGGGGCGAAAATGGGCTCGCACCGGGGCGCCCCAAACGGCGCCGGCCAATTTTAGAGCCCAATAGAATCACCGGCAATCCTGTGTCGGCCCCTTCGCCAAGCGGCATGCTCCGCTCGACGCAGCTATCGTTCGATGAGGCCGACGTGCTGTACTGGCACCGCATCCCCGTGCCAGTGCAGTTCAAGTTGTCGCACGGCTGACACGCCTCCAACGGCGGTTTCGCCGTGCCGTCGCTGCCGCCGCGAGGACCACAGATGCGGGCCCATGCCAGGCAACTCCGGGCCGAGATGACGCCGGAGGGAAGGAGCCTCCCGGAGAATGTCGTCGAGAGCCCATCCTGGGAAGAGCGCTTCGGCCGCGAGCGCGCCGCCGAGGTCGCGCGGATGGACAATCCCTCCGGCGGCCGCTTCAACAACGTCGGCCGCCGTGCCTGGTGGTACGGGCGCGACGTCGGCGCCACGCTTCGCGAGTACGGCTACCATCCACGCGTTAGTGGGTAACGGGAGCCGGTCTACTTCCCGCGGGCGGAGAACATGGCGCCGCAACCTACCACGCAGAGGACGCTGGAACGGACCGCAGCGTCCGGAACCTCACGCACGGGATCGTCCGCCGTCGGGCGCACGCGCTCGGCCGCGCCCGCACCTCCTTCCGGAGGCGTCGTCATCCGCGACGACGCCAGGCGCACCTCCTCTGTTCCGGTTCGTCGGACGACGAGGTCGGACCGCCTCTCCCGCGTCAAGGAGGAGGACGCCCCGCCACCACTTCCGCCGGCGAAGAAGACATGGTGGGAGAAAAAGGCCGAGGCGCAGGCGGCCCTCCGTGGCGACGGCGACGAGGAGGAGTTCCACGCCCAGAGCTTCATCGTCGGCCGCTTGGTGGACGAGGACTACCGTCACATCGCGATCGACCCGCGACAGGCGGCGGCGTGGTCCGTCAGGGACCACGGCGCCAACTACGTCGACCTCGCCGGACAGTAGAGCATTTTCTAGTTAGTGTTCTGATGAGGTGTATTGATGTAGTGTTGCTGTATTTGGTATGAGCTGATGAATAAATGTAAACACTTTTATTGAATAAATATGTGGAGAAATGGAATACCTTTTGCTCAGTACATACGTGGAGAAATTTGAAGAAATTTTCTTGGATAAATCCCATGGCTAACGACTGGGAAGGATTTGGAACGGGAAAAGACAACCTCAAGGTCCTACTTGCAAAACTTCATATGATGACAGGGTCCACCGTGACACCATTCCGGCCTTTTTTGACTAATCTGATTCGGACTTACAACTTGTTGTACTCCGACTTCCCAGTTTGCAACTTAATGTACTAATTTGCACATGAGGTACAAGTTGTTGTATCTGGGATGTAATTACCTCTCTTTTGAATGCTTCACAACTATGCCTAGATATATCAATTCCCATTTCACTTAGTATATCATGGAGCACATCTTAGCATAATGAGCTGCTATAAGTTGGTGCCAGGACTTGTTGAACACCTACTGTTTATAGTCTGATGCAATTTTGATCTTCTTAATTTGTCATGTACTAACGGAAAACATTCCTCTATTATGTGAAGATTGGACCACTTGCTGCCTATTACCAAGTACCTCTGCGACACATTCTTGTGGTACAGTATATCATTGTTCTCTAAATAGTTTACCACAATCATTCAGCATCATGTGCTTGCGACTGAAATCAATGAGTTATGTATTTTCTTGCAGATTTATGATGAGACGAGTCTGCCCAATGGTGTATTGCGAGTTCAACGGAAAGGTGGTCATGGCCGCCATAATGGGTAATATCCAGAGTTCCAAATCATCTAAACAATTAGTAGGTGTATTACTTATAGTCATAAGGAACCTGCTGATGTTACTCACATACATAATGCAGCAGACTTAGTTCAGCTACTTCATTTTCTCTTTGTGGAGTTCTGAGTGAACCAAAAGTAGATCAATTTAGAGTAACTATAATAAAACTTGGCCTGGTTTAGTCATCAGATTTAATAGAAAGATTTACTTCTCTCGAAATCATATCGATTGTTAACTTTTTGTATAGCTCCTGTTGAGACGTTCGTCTGAAGAACTCAAGAACTACAATCATGAGTTTTCTCAGGATGCAAGACATGGGTCCAACTTACAAAATAAAATTGTCAAAATTTAACATTTGAATACTTAGAATCGATGCTTGCCTCTTCTGACTATGTATTGTGAGGAAAATATTAGTTCCTTTCTTTCATTAGGTTTTGGTTATATTTAGCATTAGTTTGCTTATAAGCATTATGCTTTTGAAGTTCTGTTCTGTAGTTTTTAAATCTAAGATCCATTACTTACATTTCACAATCTGTTGCTTACACTATGCAATTACCATCTTCATGAAAAAAAGCTTACAGAACGTAATTGAGAATTTGGATGGATGCCGGGAGTTTCCTCGTTTATCGATAGGTATATATGACTGTGTACACCACCTAACTCTTTAGTGTCTTACCCGAATTCATATTATGGCAATATTGAGCTGTTGAATGTTGGATATAGGCATTGGTAGCCCACCTGGTAAAATGGATGCACGAGCTTTTCTTCTGCAAAAGTTTAGTTCAGAGGAACGTGTTCAGGTATTGACTTTTCCCTACGTTTAATCAGTTAGTCGTAGATATGGCATATTGTATGTAGTGTGAAAATCCCTTTCTTGTGAGCTTTCCTCCTCTTGTCGACTATATGTGTATGTTCATCTGTCTTTCTTCTCTTCAACTAGACAAAAAACCCGACATCATTGCCAACTTCAGTTGCATGACTAATAACATTTCAATTGAACATTGGCTGAAGAGAAAATGAGAAAAAATCTTCCACTATTTCGTTAGGTAATCATAACCAAAAGACATGATATTTGGTGAAGTCTTAAGATGTAATCAAGCTACAAATGATTGTGTGAACATGTCTTAACTACAACAAAGAATGATGATGTAGTTCTGTATTGCCGTATTGGCCAAAGTGCACCTTTTGTGGTTGACACTAAGGTACTATCTCATTTATACATACTGCCAATTGTTACCATTACAAGCTTACACAGGAGAGTTTTTGCATGCTTGGTTCTGGGGAACAACATTAGGAATCTTAACCTGTACTTTATCATCCTAAAGAAAACTGAATTGTTTGTGGCCTGGATTCCCCCTCTTTTCTAGTGGTCTGCCCTGTTGTGGGAGGAACTCTCTCATATGGTTGTTTCTACATGTTTGTTGATTTAAACCTGTTCTGTTAATTTGATCAAGATTGACACCGCGTTGGAGCAAGGGGTGGATGCTGTGAGGACTCTGGTGCTCAAGGGTTTTAGTGGAAGTATTGAGAGATTCAATCTGGTGCAGAAGTACAAGTTCAACAGGGTTTGATGTAGATGCTTGGATCTGCCTACTTTTGGAAGATGCATGAATACACACCAACATTGTTGGAAGTGTTTGATGTGCTAATTTGCATATCCTACTTAGGCGCACTAAGTTGGGTGCCCTGTAGCTTTTAGGATGCTAAGAACTTAGCAGCGTGTATATAAGGTAGAGTTCTTCACATCTTCCGAAAGATAACTCATGGTTTACTCAAATTGGAAACATGATAGGACCAATTGATAAAGGCCATGTAAAAGCACTATGTACTTCTATAGGTTAATGTTTATTAAGACATTTGGGTCTGATATACAAGAGGAATGTAGACCATTTCGTTCCCCCTTTCCTGATTCTGTGATTTTGTCGATGCAAATAAATACTAGTTGTCCTTGTTGGAGTAGATCATCTGCCTGCAAAGTGGTGATAGAGGTGATTTATTATCTTTGACCGTACAACTCGTTTTCATCAACTTGATGTGGTAAAGTTGTTTAGTAGTGTGTCATATTATGGTTAGAGATGTCTATGCCCCCACGTTATCTCACACTTCAGAAAACTATTGTTGAAGATCCTCATTGCTTATTTGATAAGGACTTGAAAGCAAAATATAGTTTATTTATTTTCTTATGCTGATATGTCAGTCTGAACTTGTCGGTAGCAGATAGATAGTAGAAGTTTCTCGTACTATGTAAGGCTTGCACAACTTCTTGCATCATCTAACCTATACTAACAGTCCACCATCTAGAAGAAGCAGAGTAAAGCTAATGTAGCTCTAGTTTGCATTATGTTTACAAGTTCAATCTGGAATCGAGTCGTTAACTTGCATAAGTTAGCTTATGACGAAGTAAATGCCATTAGCAACTATCTAGGAACCTACTTTAGCTAAATTTGAAAACTGGGTCTACACAGAGTAGTACAAACTAATTTAAGAAGACAAGATCTGTTAGACTTAGGGTCATTTGTTTCCTGTGATGACAGAAGTTAGAAGCCCTTGAAGCGTTCAAGTTGATAGGGTACATCAAGGTGGAGATAATAATTGAATCACCTTTTGAGTTCATGGCTGGCTTATGCTCATCTTCTTCTTTACTGCTATCTTATCCTTATGTGCATTTCAATTTTGAGTTTATTAGCTCCTGATCTGGCACCATGCCAATTTACTACTCCCTCAGTTGTACTAACTTTGTACTTAATCCCCGACATTTATTATGGATCAGAGAGAGTGCCACAGATCATGAAAGTTAACCAACATTTATAGTGGTACATAAATATTCCGTAACACTAGGTTTGGGTTAGTACTAGCACATTTCATATTCTTTTTGTATTTTTGACTTGGATCGTTTTCATATTTTGAAATAGATGTTGCTTTGCCTCTGTTTCAACGAAAAATGGTGCCATGCATAAAAAATTAATTGGTGATGTTTATAGCATGCACATGTTAAATTTCGGGGAAGTTGTACTTTTGCTACTTATGCTACTTAACCCTTACAAAACAATTATACACATGTTCCCTGCATAATAGTGTATTTTTATTTGCTTCGTTGCAGAACAACTACATATATGTATATATGTCATCAAATTTTATTAGTGAACGTTACAACGTCAAATGCATGATTTGGCAATACAGTTAGTGAAGGTAAGATTCAGAAACCTAGTCTTTTTTGCAACTGGCAATGGCGATTGGCAACCTCCATCCAGATTTTTTTTGGGTTTCACATATTAGCCCAGAAGTTTGCGTAGTTGGAGAAATGACCTGTGTACTGATGTTGGGTTTTTGTAGTTGATTAGTTGTCATAGAATCAAACAAGGTGGCTATTTTTATGGTAAGAGTTCATAAATATCTTTTGTTTAATCTTAATTGGCCATACTTGATTAAATTAAAGGTTGTACCACCCTTCTGTTTTCAAGCTTCAGAGTGTCTGAGAGCAAAGATGAAATAAGTACCCCTTCAGAAAATAAAGATGCAGTAGCTTTTGGTAACTGTGTAAATGTAAAAAAGATCAGTTTTGAGTAACAACTGTATGAACTTATGATGAATTAAGTGCCTAGAGAATTATGTCTCATGTGATGACCACATGTGTTCATTATTTGCTGAAGCAACAGCTGAATGGAAAGTAACTTATTCTGAATAAAATAACAGTTTGTTTTACTAGAACATCAAAGTGGGCAAGGAAGGAACTAGTTTCAGTGCTGAGCTACCAATATTCCAGAAAAGCCAGAGATAACTTGTGGTGTGATGTTACCAGTAACAACCAAGTGACTTGTCCAATACATCACACAAGATACGATATTTGTCAAAGGCTTAGTTTTGACCTTGGTTTCAAGACCAAAAACCATTAGTCTAGTAACCTCACTTCCACTACTTTTCGCTAGAAAATTCCTTATGCCTAATTATTTTTTAATCACCAAGTGGATTCCAAAGTTTCAAAGATTATATTACCTAAAGCTCTTCCCTCCACCATCACGTTACCTAAACTACTTGCTAATCTCTTTCTTAAAGCCATCACACAAGTAGGACATGGAGTAATCATACATCTAATCCATGTGCATCCATTTGTTGATCATTCGCTTGCTGAGCTGTATTATATGTACCAAGTGTCGTAATCGTAGCCGTATTAGCTTAGTTCACGGGTTACACTGGATCTCTGGGTTTTAAATTGTTTTCTGTGGTGACGTTTCATTTTAGTGTTTTGTTAAGCTTTAGACATTCTAGACTATTAGATTTTGGTCTAGGTGTTTCTTTACTCCCTTATTGCATGATTAAGTATAGGAGAATCACTTCACATGACTTTAAGTGAAATCCACCCAATCTCAAGTGCTTATTTTTATGGAGTAGGTAATGTCACTTGGAACACTAGAACATAGTTTATAGTCCTTGCTCACATTGCTTGGGTTTGCTAACTAGCTTTCAAACTTATTCTGAAGGAAGACATCAGACTCAATTATTAAGCCATGCCATTCTTAATCTCCTGTGGTGGCCAAAAAGCACTTGCGGAGAAAAATAGAGAGATATGGTTGCTAAGTTGAGTGTTATGTATATATTGCTTTGCAGTAAAATGGGTGAGGTCATCCTTGGGATTAAACTATGCGGTAAACTTGTCATCATGAGCCACAACGAAGGATTTTCTCTTGAGAGCACAGCTTAGGCGGGTCCCTGCTGGGATTTGGGCGATCTTAAATGTTGTCAACTTTGTGCTTACAATCAACTAAAGAAAAGTTGGGTGTGTGACCAGGAGCCTTTGTTTAGGTAGCACAACAAACTCAAGACAAACTTGGGACTAGTGACATGTCTAGCTTGTAATCAAGTTGCCACTTGTATCTTATCAACACCACATCAAGGTTAGAGATCAGTGTTCTGTTTTCCTCTGCTGTAATTAAATGGTCCACATCCCTAGGTAATTCAGAGAGTAAGGCGCAGAGCCTTGTGAGAGCCACACTTGTGACGTGTTATCTACCTTTCAAAAACCTTGAGATAAAAGACTGTCATGCTTCAGATCATTAGTGCAGTAGCACCATAGAACAATTTTTTTTTGGATAATAACGTTTACTCCTTTCCTATACGGTCAGGTGTGAGCATGACAGTTTTTGTTTTATGTAAAGAAGTATGCATAACCATTTCAGAGCTCTCATATAGTCATATTCCTGGGCATTAACTCTGGAATAGAGATTGAAATAGGACAATAGCATGGCAGCAAATAAGGGTCCCTTAGCTGTGTTTCCCTGGCTGTGAGAGTTAAAGAATGTCTAGGTGAGATGCTCTGCAGTGCAAGGTGGAGACCACTGCAGCAAGAAAATGCTAATGATGTATGCAACACCCAAATGAAGGTGTCCCTTGTCGGATAGCCCTCAATCTTTAATCAGGGGAACTAAGGGATGATTCACTGACCCTATTTTTGTTTTTGTCATAAACTAGGAAGTAGGAAGTGGTAAGATATGGAGGAAAACATAGAAAACTCTCATTTGATTCCCTACATGTCACTAGATCGCATAGAATTATCATCAAACGAGGGGAATTATCAGCATGAACAGAATTCTCAAAGACTATACGGTCCAGCGAAACCGCCTAATCCCAAAACGGGACTGTCCCATTCAATTATTGAGTAAGTTGAATATGAATTATGACCAATGAGTTTATTTGGGTTCAATTCTGACATGTCACATTACAGCAGCACTTTTTTACTGCGACAATTAATCACACTTATCCAATCAAACAACAATAGTTTGCGTAAGATGAGTGTAACTCCAAATCTATAGTATCGTGTAAGAACTCAACTTACATTTTCCTGTAGCTTATGCTTCTGTCAATCTTGGTACCAGAATAGCCAAGCATCCAGTTCAGGAATAATCTTACGAAGTATATGGTCCTATCCTAATATTTATTACATGATCCATTACTGGTAATTTGAATCCGGATATTTTTAGGTAACTTGATGATATAGTGCATCTATATTTGCAGGTCTATTTGAGTACATGTTAGATTCTTTGTTGCATAAACTAATGATATTAGTGCTGCAGAACTTGTATTATAATGAACGACCATGTGCTTTTGCTGCAAATTGCATTCTGAGGATCTCTTACCCTCCAACCGCCCAAGCTTCTTTCAGACAATTCCTCCTGGAATCAAAACATACTTAATTTTCAAAAGAAGTTGGTGTCTTCATGGGGTCCTAGTATTACTCGTCTTATAAGGAAGCCCAGAGCAGAGGAAAAGGACAAGTAGATGAGGACTTTTGAAGTTATAGAAGCCAAAGTTTCTTTATAGAACATAGCAACTTGCATGGCTCTACATATTTTGGATTTTGCTAGGTTCACCACTAGCATGTGGGATGGGCTGGAATCAGTCCTAACCAACTAATGACTTCTACTGTTCTTTTTTGGTTCAAGCCTCATGCAGTATACTGGATTAATACTTTTCACTCAACATTTGTTTTTGTTTGAAGAATTGGTTGTTTGATTGTAGGGTGTATGGTGTATCGCTTCCAACTTTAGAATTAAAATGTGATAATTCCATTTTTTCAATGATATTCATATCAAAGATTTATAGGATACTTTTATGAATCAATAGATAGACTAGGTATGTTAATACAAACGAGATAGTGTTTATTGCAAAGCTATCGATCAATTTTAATGAAACAAATGATGGATAGCTAGGAGGCACTAGGTACCAATTTAAAGAATAGACATCCCCATCCGAGCTGAAGAGGATTCTTACCTGGGTGGTGGGGATGTACACCCACACCTTCAACCAACTGAACTAGATGTCAATGTCTTGCAGGAAATATGTTTGTGATCAGAAAAAATAAGTGATAGCAGCTATTCTTTTTGGAGAGCATATATGACTGCAGTAGATATGAGTCAAAACAAGTTTAGTGTTCAGATCTGGCCTATACAAGAGTAGGATCTATCTCAATTATGTCTTCATGGTGGTCATATTTGTGCTCGACTTTCCTGTTTCACATGATTGATGTTCTCAAATGTGCATCATTTTGTGTGGCCTTACTTTTTTGGGAGATGTTGATGTTTCCTGCGCTTGCCATGCACTAACTTATAGACTTGAAAATATCTAGCTACAGTTTGGGGATGTCAAATCGGCATCACATTGATTGGAACTTCAATTTGGCATAGCAGTGAACATTCTTTGGACTAGCGCAACGAGGACACTTATTTACAGTAAGCAAGAACTGTTCAGTAGGAGATTCCTTTCGTTGATTTAATATTAAAGGTTGCACATTGTATGCCGATAACTACGCTTGATCTTTTCTTGTCGGTAATAATTGGCTACAGGTCGGAGGAATATGTATTTATGAACTAGTGGTTTCTTAATTATTGTCCTGATACATAGCACCGTATACAAAATAGATCAACAATTTAGCAAGAGAAGACCCATGCATGTGAGGTTTCTTATTTAATGGCTACTAGTATGTATGATGTTTTAGGTAATTGTAGTATACAAACTCTAGGATCATCTTGATAATATATTTATTCTTTATTCCTGTACCCAATACGAGTTTGGGTTACAGATGTCAGTGTCAAACAAAAGGTGGCTTTGTTTCATAAAACCGGGCTGTGTCAGTCTAACGGATCCAAAAGATCTATTAAATGGTTCTTTGACTCTTGCTTGATTTGTTATAGATGGAGGCATGTTTAGAGAATAAACAAGTACAGGCTGATATACTTTATGGTCATCAATGCAATCAAGTATTTGCTCAACTTGGCTAACCTGAAACCATTAAAGTAAGCTGGAGGTCCATGACCTAAGCATGGTTAAAACTACAAAGTGAAAAATATTGGATCAGAACAAAGCCACATCTCTGGTGACAGCTATATAACCGCAACTTCTCTCTAAGCAACAACTACTGATAATATATTGTAGATGGTATCAACTTTTTTTATGGCAGCAATTGCGACTCCCAAGCTCATGTTTTAGTTGAAAGGGATAGAAAGAGAGGAATAGATGGATGCCAAGTTTAGGGGACAGGGGTGGGCCTTGTTTAGAAGTTGGAGAAAGACTTTGGAAAGAGGAGAGATAGGAAGGGAATTTCAGGTGAAAGAAGCTTTCGTGGATGGTGGAGACGAGATTATGTTAGAAAAAGTTTGTGAAATTCTAGCTTTCTCTGGGGTTAGTAGGATTTTGGAGAGATTTCTTTCCAACCTGGTTGAAGAAAAAGTCCAACCGGAAAGTTTGTTGATTTGAACTCATGTAGGTGCAGGAGGTGCTGGGCTCGAGATTATGCTACTGTCCAGCTGGTTTAGCTGTGTGAAAACACAAACAGGTGGAGGGTGGGCGATCTTTGCGCACTAGTTAGTAGTTACAGTAGAGATTTCCAAAGGCTGCACACACGCAAACCTGATCTTTCTGGAGAAGTTGCAGCCTGAATATGCATGCATGGTAGTGGCTTCCTCCTTTTGATTCTAAGTCAAGCATGATGGTTCATGTTAATTAGTGTCAGTACAACAACAAAGTGAACTTTTTAAATTGTTGGCTTATCTTTATCTGTCATTGATCCCAGCTTCTTTGTTGATTAATTCCCAGTTATGGTAGTAGTACAACAAGTGGAAGTCTCTTCACTTGAGTAGACTTACAATAATTGAAGCAAATTAATACCGATGCCTCACCATTTAAATGATGTGAAATGCATGTCAGGAAAAGCTGGCTGATTAGCAAGGTTGGTCAGATATGTTTTTCGTGTTTCTTAACGTCAGTGTGTGTTTTTTCTATGCAAAGCTATTCTTCTGCTTTGGGTTTGTGTGGACGTGGGGCTTAAACTTCGGGCAGACAAGACAGATAGTATGTTGATCAGACGTCTAAACAATAATTACATCAATTATTACTGTCACTTTTCTCTGACATTTTGAAATGTGATGGAATGTTATGTTCCTTGTCTCTGTTGCAAGAAAATCTGGGTGGCTGAAAATGTGGGAAGTTAACGAAAATGTCAGATTAGCTATTTCTACTTTTATCCACAACTCCTAAAGTAACCTGGCATGATAAATGAATAAATACTTTCAGGGTCATCATTTAAGGTAAAATAAATTTAACTATTGTCAATTCTTTTTTCTGGTAACTGCTTTCATGAATGAATATGTCCTATAACTTTGTATCGCGTGTATTTATACAAAGAATGTATTTTCATGTATAACAGCTGTACCATAAGTATTATCTTTATAGAGTTCTTGCATATTATGTATGATCGTTATTGCTTCCAGTACCAAGGGTTGGTATTAAGATTTGAGATTGTTTGACCCCTCTTGAACAAACTGTCAAACTGGTTATGCGCTCCAGGTACATTCTATACTCCATCCTCACTGCCTTTTTGCTGAACATGAACACAGATATAAATATTACTTTATAATATACATACACACATACCTATTTATTTATTGCAAGAAACATATCTAGCTAGAACTACATTATTTTTTCCATGTACCAGAAGCATGTTCTACTACTATATATTTCTCCCTGACGAATACAATATGTTTTGGTTTTTTGCAAAGACATAATAATGGTCCGAGCGATGGGACTCATCAAAAGCGACGATTCTTTGCCGAGGTCATCCACCATCATGACAGGAAAGCTGGCCAACACAAGGGAACAAAAATGGGCACATACCTACGTACGTATACATGCACTCCAAACATACTCTTTTGGACATACACACATGCTTCACAGAGAATTTCATACCTTTGCAGTACACTGGTCCAACTGATCCCACATGCACATATGAGCCTTTCAGCTTTAGTTTGTACTACACACATTCACAATTAGATTAGCCAAGAACAAGCAAGCTAAGTGTGGCACCCACTGAATGAGCTCTTGCAGCACATGGCCCATCTCTTATCTCTTTCGATACACACACATATTCATATAGTTTTATTCATGCATAGCAACAAAGAACCCTGCATTATTGTAATGTGTTGCCTCACCTCCACACAACACACGGCATTGCCAGTCTAAAACTATTTGCATTACGTACTAGGTGTAAACAAAACATAATTGATTGAAGCATCCTGCTCCATGAGTCTGACCACTAAAGAAATGCTACCCTGGTACGTATTAGTTGGCCACTTAGTTCTAGCCTGGCTAGTGCCACATTAGTATACATATAAACAATAGGGATCCCTAAATAATATCTTATCGTGTAGCCAGATAGGTATAGCGTATATTGTAGTGATCTAATCTACTACTTCTGGGAGGTAGCTAGCTTAAATAAAAAAGTTCGGGATAATATATCAAGGAAGGAGCTAGCCCTATCATGCGTGTGCCGATCGATCGTAATAAATCAAGGAGTCGTCCGTCCGGTCCAGGCACATAGAAATAGAATACTGAACAACATGGAGCCCGGACAAAGCACAATCTAGAACCCAACAACGCTGTCTCTAGTGACCTTGCTTCTCCTGTTCCCAACTACTGATCCTCTCTTTCTTTCTCTCTCTCCCTCTCTTGCAATGGTACTTTGCATCTACAGTCCTTCTCTCTCTAAAGTGCATGGGAGATATAATAATATTAGAGGAGACACTGTACATGCATGGTGTATGCATGTATTCAAATCATGCAGCATAGTGTTCACCTATATCCACTCGACTGTGCTTGTGCATCCAGCTCCGGGTGTTATATATACTGCCCCTTCTCACCTGACACAGCCACAGCCCATGCACATCCAACTTTGACAGCATCACTCTTCTTCTACCTTCTCTCCTGTTGTCTGAGCATGACAAGCCCCAGGCTGAAGCTCTTCGGCTTCCACTTCTCCTCCTCGGAGGAGGATCACCACCAGCAGCAAGAGATCATGGACATGACGGAGCCCGAGGCCGGCGAGACGGAGAAGGGCGGGTCGGACTCGTCCTCCTCGTCTACCACTACCACTACGACTGCCAACGCGGCGGCGGGCGGCGGTGCTGCAGGCGGCGAAGCGGGGCGGAGGTACGAGTGCCAGTACTGCTGCCGCGAGTTCGCCAACTCACAGGCGCTGGGCGGCCACCAGAACGCGCACAAGAAGGAGCGGCAGCAACTCAAGCGCGCGCAGCTGCAGGCCGCCGCGGCAGCAGCCGGACGCGCTGCAGGAGGAGGTGCGCTGTACCCTCGCGGCGCCGGCGGGATGAACCCGATGGTGTCTGCCTTCGTGCAGCCGCAGCACCTCCTTGGCAGCGGCACCGGTGGCGACGGAGGGCCCACCAGCTGGGTCTACTTCTCCCCGCGTGCCGCCGCGGTGGCCGGTGGTGCCCAGGGCCAGCAGTTCCACGTCTCTCACGGCTGCGTCTTCCCGTCTGGCCGCGCCACCCCGGCCTCCGCGTCTCCGGCCGTGTTCTCCTACTCCCCGTCCGCCTCCTCCGCCCAGGCCGCGGCGGGTGCCCCCTACGTCGTGCCGGAAGTCGTCGACCACCACGGCCGGAGGCTCGTCCACGCCGCTAGCTTCCCGAGATACCCCGGCATGGTGATGGCGCCAGAGCCCATGGCCGCCGCGCCCGAGGA
Organism: Lolium rigidum; assembly: GCF_022539505.1. Lineage (NCBI taxonomy): Eukaryota > Viridiplantae > Streptophyta > Magnoliopsida > Poales > Poaceae > Lolium > Lolium rigidum. Next base: position 298,709,007 of record NC_061513.1, read on the forward strand.
CGCGCTGGGGCTCGACCTGCAGCTCAGCTTGTGACTCGATCCGGCCGTCTCGGACGTGCGATCGAGCTACCTACGTGCTGTTACTTCGGTAACAAAGAAAATTAATCACCCACTGCTACTAGTACCCACGTACTCCTTCGTGCTAAGCTCGATCGACCCCTCGCTAGGAGGCAATTAAGTAATTAGCTAGCGCTAGTAAGTAAAGTATTCTTAGCTTAATTTGGAGTGTAAGCCGCCTTGTAACTCGACTCCAGCTCGTTCTTGATATGATCGATGGCGCGCGCCATGTAAATTCTTGGGTCAATTCCATCCACCCATCTCTGCCATTTGCAGTATTATTATTAATATCACCCAATTTTTTTGTTGATGAGATGGTGTATTATTGTTAATCCAGTTAAGAATCACAATTACGTCGGTCGATCCATGGAGGAGGAGGACGTGTTTGATTTGTCAAGGATGGATGTCACACATGACCATTATGTAATGGGGGCATGCATCCATTTATATACAATCAAGGCGGCACTTGGTGATTGGTGAGTGCGCCATGAGTCAGTTTTCCTCTTCCATTTTCATCATGCCACCTAAAACCCCCTTTATCTGTCTGCTCACAATTAATTAACTGTTCCTAATCCAGCATGCATGATACATTACCATGTACTACCACTACTAACCGTTAACCAAGCACTAGTACAAATTGACCTTCATCTAGCATTAACCCAAAGTCACTTTCTACTATAGTAGATAAATTCATAGGCAAGTAGCAAGGAAGCACACACATGCATGCAAAATACTATATACTTTTATTTATGCTCGGGCCGATCCATATCACGAGCACGTACATAGGTAGCATGGGTGTGGCGATAGGACGCGGCACCGCAAGATGTTGAAGAGCGCACCAAAGCGAGATGGAACAAACCTTGTTCCGTGTGCAAAAGGCCCGTGTGTACTTCGCTCCACTCCAAAGCGGCCGTGCGGGTTTAGTGATATCTGCCACTGTTCATCGCACCTACGTGTCAACCATATGTGCATTGTACATGACACACAGTCTTACATGCTCCCTCTGTTAAAAATTAATTGAATTTCTAATTTTGTCTTAAGTCAAACTTCTCTAAGTTTAACCGAACTTAAAGAATTTTTTTGTTAATTTTCACGACATCCAGTCTATATAGTCGACATCCAGTCTATATAGTCAGTGAACATATTATGTGATGAACTAAACTGATGTTCTAAATGTTTTCTTCTTTGGAAAAGTTATTACATGGACATGGTGTAGTGCATGTGAGCAGCTACAGGAGTCCATGCATGCATGCGTTGATCAATGTTCTAGTACTCGTTTTAAGTGAAAGGACACTGGAGTACTTGTACTAGTGGTAGTAATTAAACACAGTGCACATAACAGGAACGCAGGATATTTCTTTTTATGGTAATGTCCTGCGAATCCCTGCCTAGAGATTCTCAATGACCCCACGTCCCCTTTAACCCGGCCACGTAGGCTGACCACGTTTCGGGCTCCCATTGGACCCCTCCAACCAATGTCAACTCGACACATGTCCTGCGCTCCCATTGGCTGCCTCGGCGACAGCAGCCATGGCTACCCTGGCCAACGTACTTGGTTGGCCACGTACAAAAGCCCAGTCCCGCATGGACATGGCGACCAGTAGGATCAGGCTCCGCTTTACAGTAGGGTTTTGTTTAATGCATGTGACCAGTAGTTAATTGCTACTCTAAGACCCTAAACTGTGGTTAACTAGTCAACATGTGCACAGTGTCGAACCCCTCCTGGAGGAGAAGAGGTGGATGATGATAGATCATCCTAAGATTCGTATCGCTTATATTAAGCGAGGGCTGCCCGTCTTTTCCGCCCACCAGCTGTCATGCGCGCTCGCACCGGTCAGTCTTTTCCTTCCACCTCCCCCTTTTCTCCCGCCCCTGAGAACGTATTATAAGACACGATTGTCGGTGTTACATTTTGGTCCATATGCTTGAATTACATGCGCAAAAACGGTCATTGCGATTTTTTTGTACTCTTGGTCCATTGGTAAGTGAGTATCACAAAGCTTGCATACTAAACAGTTATCCCATGTACGTACATGTCTTGTATAATGATTAACTAACTGTATCGCGTCGACTGATTGTTGCTTATGAAACTCGCGTGATGTTGATCAAGGCATACTAGGCTACTTAAATTAATCACAACTCTTAACCCATCTCGAAACTGTTTAAGGAAATGGTGGTTAATTGTATAATGCCCTATGCATGTCATTAAGCGGTCGCTTTACTCTGCAAAGCGTCATCCGATATAAACTAACCTACTTCGACTGCCATAATTGTACGGGATGCATGTACAAAGGTTTTCATAGGATGTCTCCAGACAGGCAACTAGGCTAGTTTAACATACAATCCCAATTAATTAACATAGTGGTCACTATCGTATGTGGTGTATTTGCACAGCAGCGACAGCTCAATCCGCTCGACAAATCGATAGAGGACAAACACCACACCTATCTGACCCATCTCACTCGAGGAAATAGCACATAACACCAGCTGTTGGTGAATCTTTTGCACAAAACCACAGGTTGCAGTTTGTTTTGCATAGAACACCAGATTTCTTGGTAATCTTTGCAAAAAACACATAATACTTGATTAGCCTCTGTTGACACAGCAATTAGATGACCGGGTCCAGTAGTAGTTGTTAGAGTATATATCTGTATATTGTAGTTTCCCCATATGTTAGGGGGCTTCCTGCATATTTGCGTCTGTACATGTACTATATATTGTGACCTTTGGCCCCCTGATAATACATGTTGTGTATTCCTATCATGGTATCAGAGCTTTAGGTTTAGCTCCTCTTTTCTTCTCGTCACAACCGCCACCTCCCCGGTCTCCGTTGCCGGTTCCGATCTGGCCGCTATTCTTTTCTGGATTGAGATCGATCTATCTCACGGCTCGGCTCCCACGAGGTCTCGTCGATTCGTCCTCGCCCGTGTCGCCCCGTCGGCCAAGCGGAAGCCCCGTCGCCTCAACGCCACCATCGCCAGATCGCAGCGCGCGCAGCAACTGCTCCTCCGATTTCGCTCAGCGCGCGCGGATGTGGACCCTGCTCCTCCGATTTGCTCCTCCGATTTTGCCCCTACGACGCCCACCCGGGATTCCTCCTCAGCTCGCCCCTGCGACGCCCGCCCGGGATTCCTCCTCCCCTCGGGATTCCTCCTCCGCTCGCCCCTGCGACGCCCGCCCGCTCGCCCGGCTCTCTTCGATTCACCAGGCAGGCCCTGGCCCGGATTCCTCCTCGAGCTTCCCAGCTCGCCCGGCTCTCTTCCGCCGTACAGACGGTTTCGATCGGTGTGGTAATTCCGATCTGAGTTGAAAAAAAAGAACAAAAAAAATCATGTCTTCCTCATCGGGCTATGTTGCGATCCCTTGCTGCCCGGTGATCTTTGATGGCGCAAATTACCCTGATTTCGCTGCCTTCATGCGCGTCCACATGCGCGGTCTTCGTCTTTGGGGTGTGCTTTACGGCGAGGTCTCTCGTCCGCCGCGCCCCGTTGCTCCTACGGTGCCTGTTGCACCGCCACCTGTTGCCCTTGCCCCCGATGCTACTCGGGCGGATAAGGATGCGGCCAAGAGTGCTGATGACACTTGCTCGGCTGATTATGACCGGAAGGTCCAGGACCACTCTACCGCCGTTGCGACTTACCGGCTGGATCGGACCGAGTACACTCGGTGGATAGATGAGGATGCTCGTGCTGCTGCTTGTTCTCACCTCCAGGTGTTCCGCCTCGGTATGCGGCTGAGTTTATGGGTCTTCCCACCGCTGTCGCTCGGTGGGCTTTTCTTCGTCAGCGCTATCAGCCGTCTGGGGATGCTCTCTACCTATCTGTGGTCCGCCAGGAGCATGCCCTTCAGCAGGGTGATTCTACTATTGATGAGTTCTACACGCAGAGTGCTGCTATTTGGCGTTAGCTTGATTCTCTCCGTACAACTGTGTGTGCCACCTGTCCCTGCTGTCTGACTGTGCGCGCGGATCTGGAGTTTCAGCGCGTTTTTGAGTTCTTGTCGCGGCTCCGCAAGGAGTTTGAGCCGCGCCGTGCCCAACTACTTGCTGAGCTTCGTACTGAGGAGACTCGTCTTCGTGGTGCTGGTCTTCTTGATGTTCCCTCTGTTCTTGCTGCTCGTGGTCCTCCTGTGCCGTCTGCTCGTGGACCTCCTATGCCGCCAGCATCGTTCCTGCCATCGCCCACACCTCCACTCCCACCACCACCGCCGCGCGCCACCGCACCACCATGGGGAAGAAGAAAAACGATTTCGAGGCGTCCGACAGCGGCACCAACAAGGCGGAGCGGCTGCACGGAGTTGGCGCCGCCCGTCGGCGTGGCACGGCTGATGCAGAACAAATTATCTTGACTCTTACTTTTGTGTTTGAAGTGAGATACTAAATTTGGATAAATATGATCTTCTCAAGCTTTTGGATGGATATGTTAACCGAATGGATATGTTGATTGTGTTAATATAGAGGTATTTTTTTGCACGTTACACTACAACACTTGGTTAGTAGAAGAATATACTGGTCGAACCTGATTGATCGAACCAGACCACTCCTATAATTGCTGTGTCAAATAGGCTAATTATGTTTTATGTGTTTCTTGCAAAGATTACAGGAAAATATGGTGTTTTATGCAAAACAAACTTCAACCTGTGGTTCTATGCAAAAGATTCACCAACAACTGGTGTTATGCGCTATTTCCTCATCTCACTCTCTTAATTTGGGTTAGTTTGGTTGTCCTGATTACTGACCAAATCAATTTACCATTTCATTTGCAGCTTAATTGAGATGCAGTCAATTAATTGCATGTGGCGAGACTCACAATCTAGGGTTGCATCATCTTGGGATCTTGTGTTGCTTGTGGGACTAGTTAATTGGTGGCCCAAGTACACGTAGGTATAAGTCTTTTAATAAAAGGACAAGAAGTAGGTGACGCATATATGGCCCCTCTCTAGTGTGCACGTATGAAATTCGTTTTCGTTTAGACCAGGCAAGTTAATTGCACTTGATCTGGCCGGCCATTTCTGTTTGGTGACTGCAAATAGAGATAAGCGCTGGGGCGAGGGTACTTGAATATATATATGCACAAGATTAGGAAGAAGTTTCTAGCTGAGAAGCTAGCTAGCTGAAAGGGATGTCCATCTAATTAGCACTTAATTGATTTGTTTTGATTGACTAGATGTATGGAATTAGTTACCTTCTTAAAAAATATGATATTGGCAACTTCTTAGGGTTCAAGTTTTGCCGAATTCTTGTAGTGGTTGATGTGATGGGGAAGGTGATGTAAAGCTAGAAATATTGATAAATAAATTGCGTCGGTAGGTGTCTATCTTGATATCAACTCGGAATTGTCCTTTTCATGTCCTGATTTCCTGAGGCAATTGTAATCTTCGTAGCATTGAATAAGTAAGCACCCAAGGAGCATCATTTAGTCCACATGCAGGAGCGTATGCTTGGGTTAGAATCTAATTTGATTCTCTAACAAATTATACTATAAGAAACTTGTTTACACATCTGTCTAAATAGTAGGATTGACCTGGGTGCTCACTTCTTAATGAACACTAAAGTTATTTGCCATTTTTTGTTTAAAGGTAATGTGAATGTTAGGTGGATTGTTTTTTTATTTTTATGGATTTATTAAAACGTGTAAATGTGATCTGATGAGTTTTTTTGTCGGTCTTACGACGTTTGTGCTAGTTGATTGTTTCCACTCTAAAAGCATGTATTCTCAGTTCATCAGTTTAACATATATTGCCACCTTGAGTTAGCACTCTTTGCCGAGACAACTTGTTGTGCACATGACCAAAAAGAGGCTGTGATCACTTTCCTAGATGCAGATATGAACCACCTGGACCTGGTACTATTTGCATTCAGTTTTTGTGATCACTTTTGACATGGTTGTCATATATTAACTCCACTTTGGTACTCCTTTGTGAACCAGAACACTCAAAGGGTTCGATTCTTTTTGGACTATGCATTGTCTTGTTTCATCTACTTTTGCTTAGACATAAATGTAGAAATAGCTGAGGTAAGGACCAAGCTTAGGTTATTTTGATGTATATTATTAATTTTGTAATTGCATATATAATATCACTACCCAGTTTTGAGCACTAATTAATATGTAGTGCAAAGTAATATATTTGCATTATGGCTTAGTTTGGTAATTCTAAGTTGTTATGGTAACTAAATGGGGCGGTGCTAGTTCAGAGAGATCAATAATTGATCACTACAGGACGTTGTTTATATTCACGGAAAAGCTGACTGCTTTTGAAAGAAGGAGACATAACAAACAAGCTGAATGACCACCAAGCGACATTTTCCCCAAAGGGTTCCTTGAACTATACTCCGTACTTTGTTAAGTAGGACACCCAACCACTAGAAACAACGAGCTGATGAACCATCATATTTCCCAACAAACAACCTATGCTGATACCCTTAATTACCACAAGGCATCTAGAATTATTATTATTTTGCCTCCCTAGGAGTAAAGGCTAAAGAACTAAAAAACTTTGGGATGAGGCTCCTCCCCATGTGTGTCACCATCACCAAGATGTCCCAACTACAAACAAGATCTCAAAAGGGGAGATTTGAAAACACTTTTGCCATGATCTCACTTGAGTCCTTGATGCAGTTTTATGTCAAGAAACCTTATCCTAAATGGGACGTGATTAGATTGTGGGTCCCAGCTGGCCTCCCTTGTTGTTTTCTAGCTAGGGTTCCTCAACTTGATTATTGTGCGCCGAAAGATGGCAGCTTGTGTGTGTTCCTGGAGAACTCAAATATGCTATAATTATATGTATGTGGTGTTGGAGCATATCCCAATTTTGGGCAAGCATCTGAGTTGTCATGCATCCTCTAGTGGAACCTGCACAAGACAAGAAAAAAATATTATTTTGTGGCTCTGAAAGCATAGTAGAATTTCACATTTGTTTCTTACCAATTTTTCCAGGAAAAATAGTTCAACTAATTTCCACATTCAGACTGGTTCCGAGGAGTTGAATTACAGAACATCGAAGAAAAGTCATGGATCTCAAGACATCTAAATATAGTGCACTATCTAGGACAGATTTCCACTGAATTAGAGAAGGAACCCACTTTGCTTGTTGCTGAGGAGTTGATCAGTCCTCCTCTAGTCCCTCTCCCTAGCTAGCTTGTCTACAATGGAAGCAATGGAGTCAATGTCTTGTCTCCTTTGGAATCATGTCAAGACCCTCTTAGGGCATCATCATGTTGTACTTAAGTACCCATCTCTCTCCCTCGTTTCATGGTGCTGGGCCCGTCCTGCACCAGCCAGTCAGGGCTCAACAGGCAGAGCAGTGTGCTGCCAAGGTGTTTTAGTAGCCCTAGGAGTGAGCGCTATGATTAGAAGGAAGATGCCATGCTTAAGCTGACATGCAAAGATGAAAAGTGCACGATGCACCTTGGTGGAGTGGACTCCTGATCATTTGGTCTGATGAAAGCTTGCCCGCTTTATCGGTATCTGTACTTTGCAATGCATCCATCCCCTGTCACTTGTGCCCCTGTTTTTCTGGTATAGCTACATGCCCTCATCTCTTTTTCCTCAGGGTCTCACAGCTCAGCTCAATTAGGTGAGTTTTGTTTTGTTTTGGTTGGTTGCAGGTCAGTACTACTTGATGCATGCATGGTCATCTATATGATAAAATAGCTCATTTCACCTTGTAAAAACACTACTTTTGCCTGTGATGCGCCAGGTGCGAATCTTGACCTACTTTCAGTTGGCTAAGCACTTTGGTAGACAGTGCGGTGCCATCCACCCTGGCACATTAATCTCAGGATTTACTAATTAAATTTGCACTGCAGCCTCATCACATTTTCAGATTAATCTCCCTAGGGCTCAAATCTTTAGTGTAGCTCGTGGATGATTAGTGCTGCAGGTAAGAGGCTGCTTAATCAGACTGGTCCAAAACTAACTATAGCTAGCTAGCTTGGCTCGTTAATCAAGCCACAAAGCTATCTTATGTTTGAGATGCTTTCTAATGTGTACGGAGAGCTAGCAGTCTATATATTCTATAATGGCACTTGTGGAGTAAGTAACAATGCTAAATTGGCCACTAGTACTAGCTAGTGTGCTGCTGAAGTGCTGAGTAGCAGCTGCATATGTAGGTTTGTTAGTCATGGCATGGAGTCATGAGGCATCTAAGCTCTAAAGCGCTTGTCGGAGCTGATCAAGCTAGCTGCCACCCATCTATCCATGCGTCCTTCACGTTGAGTTGCTTGCAAGGCAGAGGAAAGAACATCACACTACGGGAACCAGTCAAGGGACGAGGGAGTAAGTAAAATATTGTTGAGAGTTGATGCTGCACCAGCAGGAACAACACCACCGTGACTGAGATAGCAGAAAGGTAAAAAAGAGAAGGTGAAAGATAGGAGATGACAAGGTATCAGCGACCGATCGTGTCATCTACGTCGAGTGATGGTGTGTTCACTCACCGTCACAGATCACATGCACTCATCTACAGTGTGTCAAAAGATGTCGAAGACATGGGAAGCATGCAGCTGGGTGTGTGTTAGGTACGGTTGATCTTCGTCAGCTTCGTGAACCAAATCTTATGATATAGTTAAGTGAATTTTCTTTCAATACACTCTTAGAATGAAAGGTTTGTCTGAAGAACGGGTCATCAAAGTTAATGATGATGTTGGAAAACACTTCTAAATGAGTAAAGGATTAAGACAAGATGACCCATTATCACTTGTGTTATTTAATTGTGGCCGATATGTTAGCTATCATGATCAAACATGCAAAAAATGTTGATCGGATTGAGGGAGTAATTCCACATCTAGTAGATGATAGACTTTCTATCATCTAATATGTCAATGACACGATTGTCTTTATGGAACATGATCTTGAAAAGAAAAAAAAAAGAAAAAAAAAGAATTCTATAAGCTTCCGACTAACTTTCAAGACTTAAAATAAACTTCCCAAGAGTGAATTATTTTGTTTCGATACAACCCATGAGGAGGTGTCTCTATATGCTATTTGGGTATTCCGTTCTAGACGTTAAAAGAAAACACGTCGAGGAAAGACACTAAAAGAGACTAAGCAGTTAGAAAAAAATTACTATCTATGGGATATTTCTTTAATTCGGCACTAAGTAGTATGGTACAATACATTATTTCTTTCTTCCAGCTAACTAAAGGAGTATTTCTTAGGTACGATTATTTCTGATCAATATTATTTTGAGAAGGAGATATTGAGAAAAAGAAATATCGACTGGCTAAATAGAGTTTGGTTTACCGATCCAAAGATCAAGGTGGGCTAGGTATTCTCGACCTTGAGGTTAAGAATACAACCCCTTCTAGGCAAATGGCTTTAGAAGCACTTGTCGAAGATGGAGTTTGGCAAAAAATTCTAGAAAATACATATACTCAAATGCATTCGCCCAAGTCTATTGAAAACTTGTGAACTCGTATTAATTTCTAGGCTGGTCTAATGGCGATTTATATGGTCAATCATCTAAGTAGACTCTAGCATGTATCCACTCTATAGTGTTCTGTTTGGCAACTTGTTGCATGGTATGATCGGAGGTTTAGAATTTCTATTAGGATGAAAGCACTTGACGTTAGTTGGTAGTTTTACCTACATAGAGATGACAAGGTTCTAAATGATAATTTTTCACGCATGCAGGTTATCTATCGGTGTACCAGTTTGCTCCACTCATGATTGCAACATGTGGATAATCGAGACTTTATACGAAGGTATCTACACGGTTAGAAAACATTTTGAGATATTTTATCCAACGCGGATGGCAAGGTGATATACGTATTGGACCTCCATCAACATTGGAGTTTTACCCTTTCTTGATGACTACTCATCGCCTTTTTTTTTCTAGACTTATTGCGAATATGTGCATTTTTGTTATGTAGAGACCGGGTGTAATGTTTAAACCTTTTGTAATCAACAAAACCACCCTTTATTGAAAAATTATCGTGTGCCACGTTTTTTTTTTTTGAGAACTCCATTTTTTTTAGAACATTTTCACGGACCACCCTTTTTAAAATCTTTGACTGTCGGTTCACGGACCATTCTGACTGTCAAGGCCCATATAAGGCCTTGTTTCCTCGTCATCCCTAGCCATCGATTTGTCCGGCCCGGCCTGCAAAGCCTTCCCCGGCCCTGTGTCAACTGGACCAAAACTTGCTGGCCTCCTCCGATCCTTCCCCTACCCGTCTCTCCCAGGATGAGCAAGCTGGGCGGCGGCATCGGCGGCGCCGGCGGCACCGCCGCGGGACCGACGGCGGCGGCCGCGGCCGCCGCGGCGCAGAAGCAGAGGGCGCTGCTCCAGAAGGCCGACGCCGACGTCGCCAGCCTCGTCGACAACTTCTCCGCCCTCATCAACATCGCCCGCGTACGCCCCATCTCTCCTCCGTGCCCCCGCATCCTGGCTACCTAACCCCTAACCCCGTGTCCTCCCTCGCCTCAGGTCAACGACCCGCCCGTGCGCAACTCGCAGGAGGAGTTCCAGATGGAGATGCGCGCCTCCCGCATGGTAAGTAACCACCACGGCTCAGCAGCTCGCTCGCTGCCCACCACTTGTTCGGAGATTTGTTTCTTTCCACTGTGTTTGAAACTGAACCATGCCCGGAATGCTGTTGTTGCTTAACTCAATTGCTGCATGACTCCTGTGCCGTAATGTCCATGGTGTTGTAATTAGATGATACCAAATCAAACTGCAAGGGGCCATTGCGAGCTACTAATATTGGCATCAACCAATATGAGATACTAAGATCTAACCAGGGCAGGAACCTAGGCTAGAAATGTAGCTTGTAATTGTGGCACCTAATTAAGCGATGTTTGAAGTAGGAGAAGCTATCCATGTATTACATGCTGCAGATCTGTAGTGCGAGATCCTGCACTTGATATGGTGTAACTATGGAGATGAGACTCAACATGAGAAGAAACAATTGTACAGCTGTGATGTGGCTAGGGTGAAAGTGCAGATGCTAGATTGAATGAGGATACGATCAAAACAGAGATCAGTTAAGCAAGATATGTAACAAACTAAGTCTAGACGTGCAGGGTAAAGTTTCACAGATGTTAATAAAATTTGAAGCTTGGGAACGCCTTGGTTCAGTGGCGCTGGCTCCCAGCAGTTGGCCTTTTCAATGGTCATAGACGATTAGAACCTCATTTTTTCTCCATATTTAGTGCTGTGATTTTAAAAAGTCGAAACACTTCTTTTCCTCTACAGATAGTATATGGTAGCAGGCTAGCAGCTGGTTTGATATTTCTGCTGTACTGCAACCTGCTGAGTGTTTAGTTAATTCTAGAATACCATCAAATCTACTACTCCCTCTGTCCCGAAATGTAAGGCGCCTAAGGATTAGACAAAAGTCAAATCATATTAACTTTGACTAAAATATTTACGAAAAAAATCTACATCTACAGTTTTGAATGGACACATTAAGAAATTATACTTTATGGCGAATCTATTGGTATTGATTTAGTATTGTAATTGTCCATATTTTTGTGTATAAACTTGGTGAAACTTAGAAAACGTTGAACTTCTAAGTAAACCTTGGATGCCTTACATTTTGGGATGGAGGAAAAATTATTCTGGCCTTCATCTTGCTTGGTTGTCAACTTCTGTTTAATGTTTTCCAGGTACATTCAGCGGATTCTCTGTTGAAACTAGTATCCGAGCTTAAGAGGACAGCCATCTTTTCTGGGCTTGCTTCTTTGAGTGAGAATGTTGATAGAAGGATTGAGGTGCTCAATCAGCAGGCAGAGGGAACCGACAGAATGCTGGAGAGAATTGGGCAGGAGGCAGCAGCAAGCCTTAAGGAGTTGGAGGCACATTACTACTCATCTGTTGTGCGGACTCCGCTCTAATACTGAGGTGAATATATTTTGTCTGAAAAAAATATGTGTGTTTTTAGTTGTAGAGAAAATTCGTAATCTGCATCACTTTTCTTTCAAAGATGATTCTCTACAATGACTGTCAAATTGTTACATTTACCTTCAGTGTCAACTAAATGAAGCAAGAATTATATATGCTTGGAACAATGGTACCTTATGTTCTGTAATAATATTTGCAATGAATAATCTTTGGAAATAGCACCTGTCGAACAAGAACTTCATGCCTTGACACCATTAGACTTATTAGTAGTAGGAACCACAACCAAACAGTTAAGACTGATATTTGATATTTGTTGTTGTTGCTTGATATGTCACGAATTGTATTTCAAATTCCTTTACATGCATTCTGCTTCCCTTTTAGATTCATCTTTATGATCAGCAAAAAGCTGGCATGGGAGCTTTCTCTCTCATGTTTCCCCTTTATTAATAATCTAAGTGTAGGTTGTAAGGATATATGGTAGAACCGGAGGATAGGATAGCCCCCGACCCTGATCTAAGGTCTGTAGCCTCGGCACCCCATAACTGCTGTTTGATATGAACTAGAAGGAGACTGGGACGTAGATTGGGCTTGAGTTTATTTCATTGCTTAGTTTTGGAATAACTAGTCTGGGCATAATATAGCCTGGATTACATCTGACTTGCTGGAAAAGAAGAACTCTAACTAACTCTTTGCCTAACCGAATATGTAATCTAAACTGACTCTAACTTATTTAAACTGCCTAACTAATCTTAACCCTGTAGCCGCTGGATTGTTGCCACCACGTAACATCTCTCCTTCCCTTGCCAGACAACTTGCCCCACGAGCTGGAATGCAGGGTGGCTGTGACAAAGCCTAGCCTGGCTTGTCAACTTGTTCATCATCAGAGCCAGGAACGATTTAGAGAGCGAAGAGCTGCTCGCAGCGATGCCGTGAAGAGAACTTCTTGTCACAGTTGAAACAAAGACCTTGGCTTCCATGATGTTCATCTCTGTAGGAGTCGGCCGTTTGAATGGCTTTGACCCTATGGATGCTGCTGACGCCAAGCTCTCTGTTGGTGCTGCTGGTACTGTGCTAGTAGTTGTCCTGGAATATGCTGGACCCCCTGGGACTGAAGCTGTAGCCAGGAGCGGGCTAGGTCCTTGGCCTCGTCGAGTCTTGCTGGTTTGGAGAGCTCCACCTGAGTCTTCATTTGGTCGACCAGGCCGGTGGTGAAGACACCATGCTCCTGTGCATCGGGCAGTGTCTCGCAGCGTGACAGGATGGTGAGGAATTTCTCTTGGTAGTCCTCCACCGTGCTTGTGCGATGAAGCGAGATGAGCTCGCCGAACTGGTTGCTTCTTGATGGAGGACCAAAATGAGCGTTGATGCTAGAAACAAAAGCAGGCCATGAGGGCCATCCCTGCTTGTTCTTCAGTAGGCGATACCACAGGCTATCCGCCCCTGTAAGGTGAACTGCTGCCATCCATGTCCTGTCCACTTCCGGAGTTGCATGGCCGGAGAAGTACTCGTTGCAGTAGTCAACCAGGGCAGCGGTCCCTCCTTACCATCATAGGTAGAGAGGTCAATTTTTTGGGGAATCGGAAGTGCCCACCGTTGTGTTCCCACTCCTTGGCATCGTTCTCCTGCGGGTAGGAGCCCACCTTGGACGCCGCCATGGATGCCGATGGCAAGAAAGGATTGCTCAGCTTTGAAGGAGGTGGAACCGGAGGCGGGACAGAAGACCTTCTTGGTCGTCCAGGCCCCCATCTCCCTGGACCTATTTCTCCAGTTGGACGATGGCCAACCCCTGTGCCTTGGTTTGCTGGTCTGATTCACATATAGCGTCTGAGATCCTGCGCACGCCAGCTGTCAGCTTGCCCACTGCGCCATCAGGGCTAAAGTAAGAGTCCAGATGCTTGATGAGATTATCGAACGAAGCCTTGACTGACCGTGTTGATCTGCTCGCCAACCTGCTCTCGGACGAGTTCCTGGACCTCAGCCACTGTGGCGTCGCCAAGCTTATCGTCAGGATTCATGGTGAGCGGAGCAGCGTAGACCGCCGAATCTGATACCGAACTGGTAGAACCTGAGGATAGGATAGCCCCTGACCCTGATCTAAGGTCTTAGGGGCGCTCGATGGGAGGCCGAAGTCTGTAGCTTCGGAGCCCCAGAGCTGCTGATTGATACGAACTAGAAGGAGACTAGGACGTAGATTGGGTTTGAGTTTATTTCATTGCTTAATTTCGGAATAACTAGTCTGGGCATAATATAGCCTGGATTACTTCTGACTTGCAGGAAAAAGAACTCTAACTAACTCTTTGCCCAACACAATACGTAATCTAAACCCACTCTAACTTACTTAAACCTCCTAATTAACCCTGTAGCCACTGGATTGGTGCCACTATGTAACAATATAAGTTGGTGAATTACTGTTGACAATTAAGAATCAAACAACTTAACTACCAAATAGTTCTTGAATGAATAGTCAAGTGTCCAAGCATGGAATTTCTAGGAAAAGTACTAAAGTTCATGTATTTTGTGCAATTGCTAATTAGCAAGATGGGAGCTCGGTGCTCAGTTGAAGAACTTGGCCTTACACCTGAATTCTTTGACTTGCTCCTTATATGTTGAGCATAGATTCTTTTGATCTGAATATGATTCTAGATTAAATAAGTGCAAATTAACATTTTATAAGATCAGTCTCTATCATTAACTTTGGCTGCCGTTTATGGATTCAGGACGTCTTTGGCTTTCCACTGATAGCAGAGTGACTCTAGAGGAGCTGTGCAAGGACGTGGTGAATATATCTTGCGTTAAAAATCAGCTCAAACTGTGTAGGTTGAGAACAGATGCACTCATTTCCAATGATGTTGTATTAGCTATTGAGATGGCATGCTAATTCTAGTTTCTATCTGTTTTCCTAATTTCTTGTCCTTTTTAGAGGGTTATTACAACTTCTACTTCAATGAGGTGTCTTTTCTTGTGCTCCTTTTCTGACTTGCAGTCGTTATAATTTCTTGTGCTCCTTTTCTGACTTGCAGTGAGCTTTGTCTGAACCCAAAAAAATTCCATTGTCCGACTTAGTAACTGGGCTTGAATTCCTTGCGACCAGTTGTAGGAAATCGTCTACTATGTTGATGAAAAATCCTTTTTCAAAAAAAAAAATGTTGATGAAAATCCTTTTGCCAGAAAGGCAATCTTATGTGGTGCAAATGTGACCTTTTCGGCCTCCCTTTGTCTCCTCAAATGTCATGTCCAGGCCAGCTCTGTACTTGTGACTTGTGAGCCTGTGATGGCCCCAGAAAAATCTGTACGTGTCGTGTATGCAGTCGACTGGGAGATACTCTTCTGTCCTTGATAACACTCCTTTTTCTTCATGTGCACTAGCCACTGGCCTAGCTACTGTCCGTGGTCTGAGCTGGCCGAGTCTTGGTCGTGAAGAAAACATGCAGGAGCTTGTTCCTCAAGTCCACGGAGCTGTATAGTCATGGAGTGTGCCTGAAGCAGCTAGCCGTGTCAGTAAACTTTCGTTTGTCAGTCAGGGACTCAGGGTGCCTGTTGGACTTGGACTTGCGGTAATGTACCTGTACTTGGCAGATGTAAAAGAATGCAGCATCGATCAGCTCATGAATGCGAGTGAGAATTGAGACCATGGTGCGACCGGCCGGCTCGCTTGAAGAGACAGACGGCTGGAGATGCCACAGTGCACAGGGCACAGGCCACAGCAATGCTCAACCAGGCACACAACAGGTTGCTGAAACGAGGCCTGCAGCTGCCTGCCTGATGCTGAGACGAGAGAGAGACGGGCTGGAGATCCCACGGGTTGCAGGTATTTGCGAGGAATCTGCGTTGCGCATGTCCTGCAAGCGATTTTAGGGCATATCCAGCGGCGCCGCGCCGTGAACGAAAATGCGTCTGGGTCCTACTCCAGCGGGGCGACGCAAAGTGACCGGCCCGTCCGCGGAGACCCAAACCTGGCACAAATATGCGCCAGGTTTGTGTCTCCGTGGTCGCGCCGAGTGTCCGCCGAAAAAGACGTAGGACCCGCGCGTCAGTGGGAGGGAGGCCGATATTTTTCCTCCACTGGCCATTCCCCGCGCGAAAAAAGCAAACTAGACCGGTGCGAACAGTGCAGAAGCGATGGACGTCGTCGCCGCCGCAGCCACCGCCATGGATGCGGAGCGAACCCTCGCACCCGCCGCCGCCCCACACTCCCCCGTAGCCACGACAGTAGCCACAATGGAGGCTCCGCCGGAAGCAAAGCGGGCCGCCACCGGCGGCGGCCGGGAGGCAAAGCCGAAGGCGGCAAAGAAGGTGCTCTCCCCGGAGGAGAAAGTGATTGAGGCCGCGAAACGTCGCGGCCGGCGCAGGAACCAGAAGATGAAGACTGCCGCGGCCGCCAACAAGCAGTCCTGGCAGATGCAGATCAAAACCGGCGTCGCGCAAGTAGCCTTCCATCCGACCTTAGCGGAGGGCTACATGCTCGTCAAGAGAGAGGTGATCGCCGGCGTCGCTCCTCCGGTCTCGTCGGTGAGCTCGGTAAGTTCCCAGCTGTGTCCTGGAACTCCCGCTCCCTTGCAGGGCCACCCGGCGTCGCGGTTTGCCTCCGGCCTGCCGCCGGTGGAGTTGACCGGGGCGGCGGAGCAGTTCAACGGGGCGGCGGTTCCCGACCTCAACCGGAGGAATGGGACAGCGATCAACCTCGACGGCGAAGACGACGATCAAGGCCGTCCAACCCTTCCACCTCGTCCCCGAGGCCACAAGGCTACCAAGGCCGATCTACAACGGGAGGCGCAGGCCCTTGTGTTCACCCAGAGCATGGCGAAGATAATGGCCGACAATCGTGCCGCCTTGGCTGCTAGGGACGAGAAGAGGCGTCTGGAAAAAGAGGCCGCAGCTGCCATCTACCACAACCTCGCCAAAGAGGTAATTGAGGTCCAAAAAGCAGACGCCGAGGCCAACTTGCTTGACGCTGAGGCCAGGAGGATGGACGCACAGGCCAAGATCCTTGCAGAGGACACTAGGATCATGCTAGCCGACTTGAGCAGCGTCGACGACAACACCAGGGTCTGGTTCATGAAGAGGCGCGCCGAAATCCGCGCGCGAGACACCTGATCGCCGGCACAATGCGCCCAGCACCTTGGCCTCCTTTTGGACATTTTTATTGCTGTTCAGACCTTGTTGTGCTCCTTTTGGTCTCCACTTTGCGTCGTACGATATGCAAAGTGAGATGAACTTGTCTCAACCCTCAAATTGCGGCTGTAAAATTTGGTGCAAAGTTGATGCGTGCTTCTATTTTTTGAATTCTGGCTGCGCCGAAAATGTGTCGCCTCGCTGGAGCCAGCCCCAGACGCAAACGGACAAGCGACCATTTTCGCGTCCGCCTGACGACGGAAACGAACGTCCGTGGATATTTTGGGTGTCCGAAATGTGTCGCGCCGCTGGAGATGCCCTTAGCGCAAGTCTTGCGGATCCCGTAAATCCATCAAACCCGTAAAATAACAACTCGTTTACAGTTTTTGTTTGGTTTCGCGTGCCGATTAAATTCAGTATACCCAAATGAAGCAACCGAAAGAAAAGTAAAGGCCTCCGAAAAAGACAGCCAAATTCTGGCATGACAACTGGTTTGCTCGGGGCCCTCTATCTCAATGGGCGCCCGACCTCTACAAAATTGCCTCGAGGAAGAATCGTACGGTCGCCAAAGAGCTAAGTGAAAACAACTGGATCCGCTCTATCGCGTCCCTTAACTCGCCTCAACTGCTCGCGCAATATATCGACGTCTGGGAGGCTGTCCACTCCATCAACCTTGCCCCCGAGTCGCCGGACAACATCGTCTGGACGCTAAATGCCAACTCAACCTACAGCGCTACCTCCGCCTATGAGGCACAATTCCTTGGCTCCCAAGCCCGCTTCGATGCCATGAAGATTTGGTCGGCTCATGCGGAGCCCAAATGCAAGTTATTCGGTTGGCTAGCCCTTCATGGAAAGCTCCTTACCGCCGATATGCTTGCCATCCGAGGATGGCCTCACGACCCTCGATGCCCCTTGTGTCTCAGCGAGCCTGAGACTGCTGACCACCTTTGCAGAAACTGCCCGTTCACGGCGGCCGTCTGGAACCTTATCAAATCTTGGGATGGCGACTCCTCCGATGACCGACGCCTTGACTTCCAATCCATATCTGACTGGTGGAATGACACGATAAAGGAAAAGCCGCAGAAAGAAAAGAAACGCATCAGCGGCCGGTTCTTATATGTACTCTGGAACGCATGGAAGGAACGAAACCGGCGCATTTTCACTGGACAACGTCTTACCTACCTTGAGGTCGCAAGCATCGCTAACGAGGATATCCTCCAAAGGGATCGTGCTATAAATGGCTTCGGCCCGGTCATCCCGGCCGAGCCGGATTAGTTTTTCTTTTGGTAGCTCGTATTTCATGGTGGGTTCTGGGCATTTGACCACCTTAAGCTAAAAAATACCCTCTCTTTGTACAGTTTGGACCGTTTTGTTCCCTCTTGCTTAATGAAAAGGCAGTGCTTCTACCGGTTGCTCCAAAAAAAAAAATTCTACACCCGAACTGTGAATACACGGTTTCCGCGGCCGGAGTCAAGTGAAAACTCTATTCTCGCGCGGGAGATGGCGCGATGAAATTTTCTAGCCCCCTCCCCGCGTTCTGCTCTGCGCAGGCTCTCTCCGCCGTCGCCGCCTATCGCCATCTATTTCGGCCGCATCTCCCATGCGGTCACCGCCTAGGAGCTTCCGCGCTCCACCGCAACACAGCGGAGGAACTCCTCCGGTCGCCTGGCGCCCTCTCTCCTCCCGAATCGACCGCATCGAGTCCGCCGCAGTAACTCATCGATTTTGATCTTGGATATAGTTTTCCGAGCTCCGTTCATGTCGCATGGTCCGATTTTGACTTTGGATTTGTTGTAGATGTCTTCATCATTGATATACGAGTTCATTTTCAAGGATTCGTCGTCGTTGGATGATTTCGATCTCGACGAACTGCTGAACAACGATGATGGCAAGCATATGATCCTCGTCCTCGCCCTGAAGGAGCTCCAAGGTAGAGCCAACCTCAAGAGGCGATGCCTCTAACCATTTCAAAATATTTCTTTTTGTGTAATTTAAAGCTCATAGGAAAGTAAGGTGTGGAAGGAAAAAAACCACTATGCATGTCATGGTTTTGACTGATTATGAGTAATGAGCTAGGTTGGAACCATGATGTCATGGGAAACACCTTTCAACATTGCACTTACATTTAGTTGATCATCATGCACCTAGTTACTGACGGCCATCTCGGATGAAATAAAGGTGCATTGGGGTACTAACCAGAAGCCATGCTTACATGGTGAAAGTTCCGGCACGAGCATCCTCAAAATAGGAAGTTTGAAAAGAGAAAGAATATTTTACATTTGAAAAAAGAAGTCAGAAAAGAAAAAAATATGTATGGAAAAAAGTTAGAGAGGATGCTTACAAGACTGTTGTCCTTGTTGTCCCGGTATGGATGGCTTAAAACGATACTTTTCTAGTTGATTTTTCTTTTTGTACAGGCTGCATAGAGGTACCCCTTTGTGTTATTCTTGGTTAAAACAAATATGTGAAAGGTCTGCGCTAATCTAAACTTGAGTAATACGAGGTGTGGTCTTCTAAGTGCTGGAGCATGAGGCAATACTTACTTATAAGAGGTCAAATACATGAATCATAGGTGTCTCTGAAACAAAGAGATACATGGTACCACATCCTTATGAGTATAGTTGACATGAATTGCATATCTTAAAAACTTGTTTTATGCTCTCGTTATCTTTTTATTTTTGTTGGAGATCTAGCATATACATTCCCTACTTACTTTCTTATGGCCGAGAGTCAGGAATATCAAAAAAAAAGAGGACAAAGAGTCTTGCAAATAATCTCTATAGAATTTTCCCAAGCATGTTTACGATTCATAATACTTATCATTCATTTTCTTACGATGTTATTTACGATTATGCATGTTTGTAGAATGTAAGAGTTATATTACTTTATGAGTTCATCTTACTTATTGTCATTCTTTATTGACCGAACCATGTAAGACTTTGCATGATTATTTAGAAGCAATACAATATATTCCAAAGTTCTTATTAGCTTTATTAACTTTATGCTCGAGGATGAGCATAGGTTAATATTGGGGATGTTGATGCATGTAAAATGCATACATGAATTTTATCCTTTATTAGAATGAATTCCCACACATTTGCAATATATATGATGATAATACCATGTTTTACATTGATTTATGGGGATTTACCAATGATCCCCTTTATTTGTGGTATAACACTACAGAACAAAGAAGTGAGCCTATGTCACTTGGTTAGGGTAGTGGATGTGCAACCCAGCCACCTAGGTTCAACTCCCCAGGGACGCGAATTTATGTTCTTATTATTAAAAAAACAAAATCACTGTAGGGGCTTCCCCTACCGTATTCCTTTCAAAAAAAAACTCGACAGAACAGGAAAACTCTTTTTTGTGTATTTTTCACTTTCAGAGACCTATACGGAATAAAATTAAGCTAGGATTTCTGGAGGACCATTTTTTCATCGGGAGAAGCAACATGGGCCCTTGAAGTACACCTGGAGGGGCCTGGGGCCCAAAAGAAGGCAGGTGGCATGACCACCTTGCTAGGGCGCGCGACCCCCCTCTTTCGGCTGTAATCGACTTGCTTCTTTCGCAAACCGATGTATTTTTACCTTAAAACCCTATATATATAACCCCAAGGGTTCTCTAGAGGAGACCGCCACAGAAACACCGAAACACGAAAAAAGAGGCTACAACAGTGAAGATTGAAGGGGGAAACTCCGCCGAAGCCGCCGCCGGAGAGATCTCCACATTCTCCAACGGCTTTCTCATCATTACTATGATCAAGGGGTTGTAGTCCACCTCTGGATCACGGGTTTGTGGAAGTAGTTTCATCTATTTATCTCATGGTTTTCGTAGTTCTTAGTGCCATATGAGCTACCCAACATGATTATGGTCATATTTGTAATACCTATATGGTGGATCTTTATTCTATGATATTTTGTTATACTTTGTGTAAGATGTATTGATAGATGCATATTATGTACCCCGTTCTTAATTATTGGTGGATCTTTAGTATGCAAGAACGTGTGTGGGGTGATGTGTGTGTTAGAAGGAATAACATGGTTTTGGTGATTGAATAGTGACAACAAATTCATGATCTATTATGGCTTTGCCTTTTCTTTTGCAATCTCACTAGGGATAAAGTGAATGCATGTGCTATTTTCGTCACGTGACAAAAGTGATGATCTTGTTTGTTCAAGGTAGCATATTAATATTCAAACATCATGTTAATGTATTTATGGCTATAATCTGTTAATTCTTAATACAAGATTGCTTGAAGTTATTCCTGTCTCGTGGAATAAGATAGATGTGTTGTGCATCATCTCTATTATGACGTGATGCCCAAATGAATGTGTATCGTACACATGTTAAAGTTATTTTCCTCATATCTCATTGATGAATTGTTATTGTCCACTACAACTTAAAAAAGAGAATAGTCAAGTGAACCCATGAACCCCGGTCCAATTTTAATCATAAGAAACACCTTTCCATTGATTTTATCTTAATTTTTATTTGCAGCACCATTTTAATCCCAAATACAAAATACTTTTCTATCTTATTTGCACTCAATACCCCAAAACAAACAAACATTTACTGCTTTTACCTAGTTTACTTCACTTGTTTCGTTTATTTTACTCTAGTTACTACTTTACTTTATTTTTACTTACACAAAACCTTGTGCTTCACAACCACACGGTGGAGTTAGGGACATAAGGATTTGTTTTATTTTGTAGGATTGCTAGAAGAAGAGAGGGAGAGATAATTCTTTACTCCATTCGCCAAGAGTTCGATATAACCCTCAAGTCACCCTTGTGGGGAAAATACTCTGCTAACACAACACTTTGCAATTGGAGTCCAAACGTCATCACCATGTGATTTTATTTGAATATGACCTACGTGTCATAACTATTTATATTTTTCCACGAAGGTCGCTAGGACGGAGGTCACATGCCGGAGGCGCCTGGTACATGGAAGTGCTTCCACACGGTGGATGAGGTGCTCCATGCAGCCATGGTGATGATCATGGCGCCATGATAGAGGAGCGAGTTTGTCATCATGATGAAACAAAATGAAGATCAAAGACTATACCATATCACAAATATTAAATGCATGTGATGTTTATCCTTTTCTTAGCACTATAATTGCGCATTAGTTTTCATTAAGGTGAACCCTCAGATAATATGAAGTAGTAGTTTCATCCATCTGTAGCAACGTCACTAGAATTGACCTCACAATGTGCTCCATGTAACATGGGTACAAACGTGTGTTCATTTGTAAAGAGTATATGATGAATGGTTCTCATAGCAGAATGCACATGGTTGTTTTAGCGTCCTGGCATGATGGTCATGAGTTCAGGACACACCAATCAAAAGATAAACAAGAGTTGCATAGTGTTGCAATTGGAAAGGTCACCTACCAATCGTGGCCATCGGCATTAGTGATGTAACATCAATGGTGACGTGCCACTTCATAAGTTTTGCATTACTTAGTGTCATTTATGAGGGTTAATGAACTTAAGTGCAAATAACTCCCAAATTTTTAGAATCCAATTGAGTGTTTTTACAAATGAATAAATGTCTTAATGAACTTATATTTAGTATTTTGTAGATATCATGTCTGGTTTTGGAGATCACAACATTAAAATGTTGCTTGATCAAGAGCCGCTTTTCTGCATGCGGTCACAACTTTGTGAGGTGGGGAACCACCTTGCAGGTAGCTCTTCGGAAGCTGGAATGTGATACCTTCGATCCGGATTACAGATTGAAGTATGGTAAGATTTTTCCCGAGAAGATCTAGGTTTAATCGAATCTTGGAAAGCGCTGCTAAATGGTTATGAAGGAAACGTCTATAAAATTTGCTAGTGTATTTTATCTTCAGTTTACCGGACCTATCTAGTTTACTTTTAAGGGGGTTATGTTCAATGATGGAAATAGGCCAGGGTTAAGGTTTCACCTGCAACTATGCATACATATATAAATAAAGCTCATATGTGTAACAAATAAAATGGAGATAAGAGATTTGTGAGTAGCACATCCGTAAATACCCTTGCCCCTAAATCTAGAGGTGACAAGAGCCTAATGGTCCAACCATTCTCCTCACAACCGCAAGCAACAACAATTTTTAAGTAAATACAGACCAAAGCCTTTAGCTAGATGATTATGCTATGATCCCCAATGAATCATTAAACACGTACCGTTACTTTACCCTTTCTATCACTTAGGTTTCGTGGTAACACACCGTTCTCCACTAATGCCACCACTTCCCTTGATCGACTCGAATGATATGGGTACCTGCAGATCATCCAGACGAGGCAAAGAGACAAGGATACAAGATCGCAGAACTCCTATTTAATCCTTACACATAACAAAAGATTAGATGCACACGAACGCTATGAGGATTCACCCCAACCCGCAGCCCGTTTGGACTACTCACACATAATATCAAGATCAAATACAAAGAAAGAAAGCATTGTGCAAAATACTTAGATTGAAATCACAATATTCTTACAATGGTTGCCAATTCTCAAGGAGATCTCTATTATAATGGTGATGGCTATGGCTATGGAGGAGATGGGAGATGGGATGGATGAACTATGGTGATGGATCAAATACAAAGATAGAAATCATTGTGCAAAAGACTTAGATTGAAATCATAATATTCTTACAATTGTCGCCATTTCTCAAGGAGATCTCTATTACAATGGTGATGGCTATGGCTATGGAGGAGATGGAGGATGGAATGGATGAACTATGGTGATGGATCTCCCTCGGTGTGTGATGAGCGCAAATTGCACACCGTTGGGGAACCCCAAGAGGAAGGTATGATGAGCACAGTAGCAAGTTTTTCATCAGTAAGAAACCAAGGTTTAATCTACCAGTAGGAGAAAGGCGTGACTTCTGAAGGTGCTGCTAGCTAACTTGTGGCAGGGCGCACTACCGGCGTGAGCAACAACGTGGAACCTGCACACAACACAACCGAAATACTTTGCCACAACTTACAGTGAGGTTGTCAATCTCACCGATTTTTCTGAAAACAAAGGATTAATTGTATTGTATGGAAAGAGATGTTTGTTTGCAGTGAAATTAAAGAGAACAGTGCTTGCAGTAAGTAAACGGAACAGGATGATTTTATCAGTGTAAAAGAAAGGACCGGGGTCCACAGTTCACTAGAGGTGTCTCTCCATAAAGATAAATAACATGATGGGTGAACAAATTACAGCTGTGCAATTGACAGAATAAAGACCATACATGTCAAGATGATTACTATGAGATTCGTTTGGGCATATTACAACATAATACATAGACCGTAATCCAACTGCATCTATGACTAATAATCCACCTTCAGGTTATCATCCGAACCCCTTCCAGTATTAAGTTGCAAGCAACAGATTATCGCATTAAGCAATGTGTGTAAAGTAAACAATGGAATTATCTTTAGATAAAGCATTCCCTAGTAGCAACAACACATCTACAATCTTAGAAGTTATTGTAACTCTTCCAGATTACTAGAGGCATGAACCCACTATCGAGCATAAATACTCCCTCTTGGAGTTACAAGCATTTACTTGGCCAAAGCATCAACTAGCAACGGAGAGCATGCAAGATCACAAATAACATATGACAAGTATATAATCAACCTCAACATAGTATTCAATATTCATCGGATCCCAGCAAACACAACATGTAGCATTACATAAAGATGATCTTGACCATGATAGGCAGCTCATAAGATCTAAACATAAAGCATAAATTGGAGAAGACAACCATCTAGCTACTCTTATGGACCCGTAGTCCGGATATGAACTACTCACACATCACTTCGGAGGCGGGCATGGCGATGTAGAGGCCTCCGGTGATGATCTCCCTCTCCGGCATGGTGCCGAAAAGAGCTTCAGAACCCTCCCGAGCTAGGGTTGGCGATGGTGGCCGTGACAAAACTTTTCATGGATGGAGGCTCGGGTATTTAGGTTTTTCCCGAGATCGTGAATAAATAGGTGGAAGGGCGAGGTCGGTGGATGCCTGGGAGGCCCACACCACCCCATGGCGCGGCCAGGGCTTGGGCTACGCCATGGCTTGGTGTGGCCACCCTGTGGCGCCTCTTCGTCTCTCCTCTAGACTCCGTCTTCGTTACGGTAAAATAAGAACTTCGGCTTTTGTTTCGTCCAATTCCGAGAATTTTCCTGCACAATTTTTCTGAAATACAAAACAGCAGAAAACAGAGAACTGGCACCGTGGTATCTTGTCAATAGGTTAGTGCCGGAAAATTTATAAAAGTGCAACGAAGTGTAAATAAAACATATATAAATTGGTGTAAAATAAGCATGGAGCATCAAAAATTATAGATACGTTTGCAACGTATCAGTGTGTTGCGGATGGATCTGGTGGATGACGGCTCTGTTTGGCGACGAATGGCTCTCTTTTAAGTTTCGGTCCCTTCATGACTTTTATAGTGTTTGCCCTCGGGAACGCAACCGCAGGTGATATGGGCGGACGGTACGGGCGGGGCTTGACCGTACCGATGCCCGTTAAAACCCCTGGAACTGCCTTTCCGAGCGTAGTCAACTTTGCCATGTTCCTGACGTGATTTTCTTCAGCAATTGCAGGTCCATTTTCCATTATAACGTGATATCCTAATATAGAAGAGATTGCACATCTTTGCATTGATCATGCATTAGTGGCAAGTTGAGAGGTAAACTTAGTCAATTTCTTGACTTAGCTAAGGGTTTAAACGCGGGAAAATATGACGTATTTTACAGCCATCAACATCCCTAAGCTTAAAATTGATCGTCCTCGAGCAAGAAACAAAGAACCATAAGGAACTTGGCGTTTAAACTAAAAAACGAGAAAGCAAAGTCACTTACAAGTGGTAGCCTTATGATTTTACACTTCTTCCATTTGAAAGCTTAGCATAGTTAGAGAAGTGCCAAGAATATAATACAAGCATTGGTAACTCGAGGCAATCACAATAAATATTATAAGTATGAATAGCTAGTTGTGTAAACAATCACTCTAGCCTAAATAGTTAACTCTCAGTTTGCCAAGGAACACTGGATGTTTATTATCATCAAATTAAGTATGAGCATTCATGTCTAAAGAGGTATAAGCAATGAAGTATCTTAATTGCGCCCACATCAATCGATCAAGGCTATCAAAACACTTACTACCCATTCAATGCCTTTCAAGAATATAGTTATCTAATAGTAGCGAGTCCATGCCAAGACTTGAGAAGTGATATCTTTCGGATTTCTTTGATAGTTTCCAAGTAAAAAATCATGAATAACTTTGTAGGATTGTGACAATCATGGGGCCAGTAGTGCTAGTATCCCAAGAGTGTGCACAACAGTCGTGTTGACACACATAAAGCAATATCAGACACTAAAGCATATGTTGACACGCGTAAAGCAATATCTCATGTTTATATACAACCTTACATCTTGGCATGAATCTCAGCTACCACTAGACTTCAATTCCATCAAACAACTCCTATGAACAGTGCTATCAAGTCTATCACAACATCTATGGAGTTAAGTATCTTCAAAGTTAAACTCTTAAGACAATTGGTCATCATACAAGTCAGAGTTTTAAGACTTTTTCTTGTCGTACTTGTTTGGCAATATTATTTCCATGGCAAGACTCGGTTAACTAGATGAACTAGAGTAAGAAATTTCATAACTAACTAAGCATACAAATAAAGCTCTACTCCAATTTTTTCAAATCACTCCCACTGGTACAATATCTTAACAAACCTATTGACTAGCATAAATAATTCAAACTTCAAAAGTGGGATAAATAAGACATACCTCTTGTAGGTGGCTCCAAATTTCTCTTCCTTATGATGTGTTCCTTCAAAACTCTTAGTATATCTCTCTCATAAATAATATCAAGCAAGGAGGCACTAGAAAATTCAGCGCTTTCAAGAACAAGGATAAAACAAAAATCTTTTTGTATTTTCATGAATTGGGATAGAGAGGGAAAAAGAAACGAGAATGGCAACAAAGTAAGGAACTAAAACAAAACAAACGAAAAAGGAAAAAACAAACTAAAATGAAAAGCAAATAAAAATCAAAGTGTTGGAACAAACCAACACGAGTGTTTCAAAGCTCTCTCATAGAGCTGGAGTACAAATTTATTCAACAAAAATAAAAATGCTTGAGGAACACATCCCCAAGCTTAGGCTTTTGCAAGCCCTCTTGGTGAGCTCATTGTGGTGGAGGATAATTTCCACTATTACATTGGCTGCTCCAATGAGTGAAGTGGGAATTGAGTTCGATGGTGTGGTATCGATGGTTGATGGCGAGGTTGCTCAGGTTCTCAATGCTTCCTTCGAGTGCGTACATGTCCTAGTAGATGGTGAAGTAATGGAGTGGCTGCTGCTCCTATTCTGGTCATTGAGGTTCTTGTTCAACCTCCTATCCTTCTTCCGGTTCATCTTGTTGTGGGGGTAGATTTTCCTCAACCTGCGCATCATAATGCAAATGCCTTTCCTCAAGAGAGAATAGACCATTAGGCAGAGGGGCAGCGATCAAGTGATTAGCTCCCGGTATATTGAAGTAATATCTACCTTCTACTTTTCTAACCATATCACATGCATTCAGAGTTGTAAAACCAAGGCGACGAGGGCCTTCCAATGCTCGTAAATTACTTACATTGATGTTGAGCCTTCCTGCCAAAACGGCGATGACTCCACCTTCACATATGGATCCACGAGCTTCAAGTGCTTGGTGGTTCAAGTAGAGAACAAGAATGGCACCCAAATTTGGGTGGAGGTTGCATTCTGGGAACACAGCCTTTGCGAGGACCATCATGTCCTCCTCATTAAGTCTTCTTAAATCACCTCGTGCCTGCAAGGTGTTAGCAATAACATATTATACATAGAGAATAGCAGGGCACTCGATAGAATTTCCCCGAGGGAGTGTGCTAGGTATTTGATCCTAGAAAAATACATGCTAGGTGAGGGGTTCAAAGAAAAACAAGAATAGCGGTTTGCGGTGGCACTGCTCTCAAAGCCAAAGTGGTTGCACCAATCATCCAAGGTCAAAACATACTCAAGGTTCATCAAGCGGAAGGATATCTGGTCAACTCTGGGCTGATTCTCCTCAGTGTTGTAGTAGCACAGTTCACCGTGTGCTTCAGGGTGCTGAGGAACTCGAGTGTCAAGCGGCGATAAGTGGCGGCCTCCTGAAAATAAAAATCAAGCAAACCAACATTGTTGCAAAGAGTATTGAAATCATTGCGTAGTCCTAGTTGCTTAAGAATATTCGGGCATGCTCATTTGTCGACTTGATCTCGCGGTCCTTGAGGCGGTTGAAACGGTTGAGATGACGGCGGTCTTCAAACTCGATACCGAGCGAAGCGGGTGTGTCTTCAACCGGTAGTGCAGCCTGTGCAGCCACAACGCGCGAGCAGCTCGTTGTGTTCATCTAAAAGTTAATTAGCGGTTTAGTACCTTAAGCACATCTTAACAAAAAAATAAAAATATGATCCGATAGAAATAGACATATCATCATCCTCTACACATCATATAAAAGAATCTCCTCTACAATTGCGATCTAGCATGCTCATTAAGGTGATGAAGTTCATAATATGATCTAAGTCTAGATTGATAATGACAAACGCTAGAGCGTGCATTCACGAATAAAAAGTTGGATATCGAAGGAGAAACGTACGATACTTCGATGAGTGCGAAGAATCGAATAAAAAACGGACGAAATTGGAGATCCAATGAAGTAGGTTTTGAGTTTGGAGGAGCAAGAGAGAGATTATGAAAATTTGGGTTTGCATACCTCTTCTCTGCGTGTTTAAGTCATCCGACGCGTGGTACGGGCGCATTCTGCCCGTACAAGGTGCAACCGCCTCGGAACTAAGGCGGTCAACGCAGTATGGTCGGGCGGTACGGCCATATCCCCCCGTACCGATGCTCGGCAAACTTACAAATTATTTTCGAAGAATTGACGTTTCCCTCGTCAAAGCGGTACGGGCGCACGGTTCGGTCAGTGGTCGCCATCCTTACATATTGTTTCGACAAAATCTTCAATTTTTCTCTTTCGTGGTCGTGGATGCGGTACGGGCGCATGATACGGTCTGGTCCAATAGTACTGATGGTCGCCAAAGCTATAGTAACCTGCGAACATTAAAAATTTCTATGCAATCTTCACGTGCCTTTATGCATTAACATTACCTTGAAAATGGCTAAGGAAAAACATATATATCAAGAATGCGCAACCCTTAGCATCGAAAATCAAAAAGACATTGTTGCTTAACTTCTTCTCCTCTTTTACAAGGATATCATGAACACTCTTTATTAAAAACAAAACGAAACAAACAAATAAAACATTAAACTTGAACAAGAACTAGATAGAAAAACTTTATTGAACATGGGTTGCCTCCCATGAAGCGCTTCTAGTTAAGGTCAATTCGCTTGATCAAGATGGTGATCACTTAAGAGTTGGAAGTGGAAGACCCACTACAAAATAGTTAGCTTTCAATGTAATAATCCCATCATCATCATTTTTGGCCTTCTTCTTTCTAAGGAAGTGTACTACAAATGGGTCTTTGGATGGTAGTCCAATCCTCACGTTCCCTTCATACAAATTGATCTGAGCTTTGATAGTTCTAAGAAATGGACTTCCTAGGATTATATAAGCTATAGGATCTTCAGGCATGTTCACAATAATAAGATCTATACGATGGGGAAATCCTTTAATCTCTACTACAATATTATCTTTTATGCCTACAACTTGTCTATATGTTGAATCAGCTAAGTGCAGTCTTAGCTCAATTGTTCTAAGAGCATGTCTAACAGGCCCCGTATTTCGCTGCCCCGTATAATGCTCGCATTTCGCCCCGTATCGAAAAACTGCTCCATTTCGAGCAATTCCGTCTAGCAGACCCCGTATTTCGCCCCGTATTTTCAAAAATAAAACCCCGGGAAGTTCATCTTCATTGATCATACTATGGATCATACATACATTCCGATTCCTCCGCCTCCGCTTCCTCCGCCGCTGGAGCTGCCGATGGTCGCCGCCCATGCTGCCTTGGACGCGCGGTCGCGCTGCCACTCGGCGAGCCAAGTCTCGAAGGCTTCGCCGCTCATCGGCTTGAGCGGCGGGTCTTGCCGGTACCACCGCCCACCCGCGGCGTACTCACGGAGCGTGTCCGGCATGTACTGCACGCTGGCGTACCGGCACGCCGCACGGCGGCTCCCCGCGGCGGAACGCTTGCACTTCAGCCGCCACGCCTCCTCCACGGTGTCCGGCGAGCGGGATCGCTTCGATCTGCTCGCCGGCGAGGCGGTACTACGGCGGTGGGAATCCATGCAGGTGGCGGCGGGTGGAATGCGGCGCGGGGGAGCGACTAATTGCTCGCCGGAGCAGGAGGAGGAGGCGGCGGCGCACGGCAGAGCTAGGGTTGCGAGTGAGGGGTTAACCCCTCACTCGCACCTGCGCCTAGTATAAGTAGGGGGCGGCGGGGCCGATTTCCTGGGCCCCGTATTCTGCCGAAACGGGCCGGCCCGAATACGGGGCCTGCTAGACGGCCCAAACCGCGCCTGCCCCGTATCCCGCCGGAATTTTACGAGGTGGGCGGGTTCTACGGGGCCTGTTAGACATGCTCTAAATGGCCCAATTCCTAAATTATCAAATAGGGTATTTGGAATTATGGAGACGCTTGCACCAAGATCACAAAGTGCAGCCACCTCATTTGTTCCAAAATGGATTTTAATAGTGGGATCAAATATATCATCAAGCTTGGCTGGAAGCTTTTTCAGCTTGCTTCTTATATTTTTGTTCTAAATCATGAACTTTGCATGCTACTTAATGTATAAATTGTTGGTACCTTTCACCATTACCTTCATCAACTCCGGGTTGATACGTCTTAAACGTATCTATAATTTTTGATGCTCCATGTACACCAATTTATATATGTTTTGCTAATGCTTCGTTGCACTTTTATACATTTTCCGGCACTAACGTATTAACAAGATGCCACAGTACCAGTTCCTTGTTTTCTGCTGTTTTCTATTTCAAAAAAGTTGTACATGAAATATTCTCAGAATTGGACGAAACAAAGACCGAAGTCAATATTTTTCCGTAACGAAGACGAAGTCTAGAGGGGAGTCGAAGAAATGCAGCAAGGCGGCCAGACCAGCCCTAGGCGCGGCCTAGCCCTGGCCTGCGCCTAGGGGCGGTGTGGGGCCACCTGGCCTCGATCGACCTCACCCTTCCGCCTATAAGAAGCCTCCCGACGCGTGAACCCTAAATCAATCAGCCTCCATGCATGAAAAGTTCCGTAGCTCGGCCGCCGTCACAGACAAGTTTCGGGGGACAAAATTCTCTGTTCCGGCACCCTGCCAGGATGGAGAATTGCCTCCGGAGCCATCTCCATCGACTCCTCCGCCATCTTCATCGCCATTGCTGACTCCCGCGATGACGAGTGAGTAGTTCTCCCCCGAGGCTGAGGGCTTTACCGGTAGCTATGTGGTCGATCTATCTCTCCATGTATGATCTTTATGTGATCATGAGCTTTGTAATCTAGTTGAATAAGTAGATGTTATTCTTCAACTATTGTGCTACTCAAGTGATTTTATTATGTGATCTCCGGGGACACCTTGTCCAACGGTGTGAAGGTGACAGTGTGCACATCGTGTTTGTTTCTTAAGCTTAATTTACATAAATACTTATGAATTGTGGTGACTAGTTAGTACCATCTTTGTATGCTCAAAGTGACAGTGTGGGGTGTAGCGCTGGACATAAAACTCGAAGCTCGACGAGTTTAATGAGCACTCGCTTGCTCGACTTGTTTGAACTCAGCTCGTTATCTTAACGAGCCGAGCTGAGCAACATTTTTGCTCGTTAATCTTAATGAGCTAAACAATCGAGCAGATATTGTTCGTGAGCTACTCGTTAAGATCGACAACAAAGCGTTGGCCCAGTATATTTCGTAGCCCATCTAAGATGAAGCCCGTCTAGGCAGACCAAAGGACTAAAGTGAGTCACAACCACACGGAACGATACGTAGTCAACCCACCTAGTCGCCTCCTCTTCCTCGTTTTATCCAATTATCTCCTACTCTGTCTCCTCGTTCATCTCCCCATCTTGAATTCTTGATCCAATTAATGGCTACGGCGGTGGGGTGGCCTAGCTGTTCTTCTCCTGCTGTATATATTCGTCGCTTCTTGTCTGTGTTCCGCGGCTTCCGCCGTTCCCCCATGTCCCTCGCCCTCGTCGCTTCTCGTCCGTGTTCCGCGTCGCAGCTCGTCGACGCAATGGAAAAGCGGAAGCAGCTGGCCTCCAAGTCGAAGACAACCTCTGGTTCTGGCGTGCCGGCGCCGCTGCAGTCAGCGATTGTCTCGACGGCTGGAAAGCCTCCACGAGCTGAACCTGTGCGTGCACGTCGACCACCGACCAGTGATGT
This sequence comes from Lolium rigidum, assembly GCF_022539505.1. Taxonomy (NCBI): domain Eukaryota; kingdom Viridiplantae; phylum Streptophyta; class Magnoliopsida; order Poales; family Poaceae; genus Lolium; species Lolium rigidum. The sequence goes on from NC_061513.1 coordinate 298,741,412, forward strand.
TCAAGCAGAGGGAGGGGAAATTATTGTTGTTGGTGATGAATCAGTGAGTTACAAAATAGATAGTATGAATCAATTTGTTATGCAGAAAGTGCTATACGTGCAGTTAGATAGTATGAATCAATTAGTTATGCAGAAAGCGCTACGTGCAGTTTATTGTTTGCCTCAAAATCCGATTAATAGAAGATGTGATGAATCATTACTCTAATCATGTTGTTTATTTTTTCACTTTTTTAGGAAGATGAATGGATAGAGGTTGATGATGACTATCAAGCAATTGACGAGGCAGAGAAGATTGATATGGATGATGAAATGTCCGAGCCATCTCTTGGATTAGGTGATGGCCAAAATGACAATGAATTTGAAGGGGGTCGGATCCATTGAGATGCCAAAGAAAGTAGGGAAAATAAAAACCACACAAGGTGCTGATGGTAAGGCCAAAGTGAAGAGAACTAGAGCTAAGCGTTCAGAGTGTTGGAAGTATTTCAAAGAGGTCAAATCTGTATCGAAGAAGAGGCCGGGTGAAGTTGTTAAAAAGGCGAAGTGCTTGCATTGTTTTGAGTTGTTTGCTTATGGTGGAGGGTCAACTACTAGTCTCAATAGGCATAAAGATGCTTGCCCAATCATACTGAACAAGAAAGCAAAACTTCTGCGTCAAGGTACAATTGGATTTGATCCCGAAAAGCCAGGTGCATCTCTTATAGTGAATAATGAATATGATCACGAGGAGTGTCGTAAGATAATAGAGAAGATGATAATTGTGCTTGAGTATCCTTTTAGGATGGTAGAGCATGCTTGGTTTAATATCCTCATGAATTATATGAATGCATCATACAAGTTCATTGGTAGAAAAACTATTAGAGCTGAATGCATGAAGGTATATTTATCTGAAAAGAAATTCTGAAGAAGCAACTCAGGTTTGTTGAGAGCATTAGTTTGACATCTGATTTATGGACTTCAAACCAGAATCTGTGCTACTTAGCTTTGGTTGCTCACTACATAGATGATGAATGGAATATGCAATCTCGTGTTCTGAATTTCATAGAGTTAGATCCACCACACTCAGGAAATATCATAGCTCAAGCAGTGTTTGAATGTTGCCAAGAATGGAAAATAGAAGATAAGATCATGACAATGACCATGGATAATGCTTCGTCGAATGATGTTGCTGCTACGAATTTGACGGGCCGTTTCAAAGCTAGGAAATCAGCAAAATTCGTACCTAAGTACTTTCATGTTCGTTGTTGTGCACACATAATCAATTTGATTGTGAATGATGGTATTGCACCGTTGAAACCTTTGATTGGCAAGCTTAGAGAGACTGTCAAATACTTGAAAAAGTCTCCATTACGCATGAAAAATTTCAGAGTAGTTTGTGATTCTCTCAAGGTTGATGTTGAGAAAGGCTTATGCCTAGATGTATCCACCAGATGGAGTTCCACTCACGGGATGTTGGATGCTAGTATTTTGTATAGAGAAGCTTTGGATGAATATGCTCAACAAGATCCTAATTACAAATTGCAGCCTACTGATCAAGAGTGGACACTATATGGAAGAATGCAACCAATCTTAAAACCATTTGCTGAGGTGACCACTGTACTATCAGGTTCGAACTACCCTACTACTAATATCTTTTATCCATACATCATGAATGTTAAGATTGCTGTGAACACCCATGTTGTGCAAAGTAATGATGAGAATTTGAAGGCGATGGGAAAGGCAATGCTTGACAAGTTTGATAAATACTGGTATAGCACTTATAGTGAGAATGGCAATGACAGCGGGAGAAACAAAAGAAAGGTGAAGAACAATGTTATGGTCATTGCAACCATTCTTGATCCTAGGTTTAAAATGAAGCTTGTTGACTACTGTTTTAAGCAGTTGTATGGCAGAGAGAAAGGCATGCGTGAGGCAGAAGACATCAAAGCAGAGTTTTTTGATATGTATGCTACCTATGAGGTAGAAAATCGGGACAGAAGGAGGCAGCCAACATCAATGAACAAAGTGCAAGTTCTAGTAGGAACCAAGCTACATCTATGTCCACATTGAGTGGGTTTCAGTCATTCTTGGAGGAGACAAACACAGAGCCATGTTAGTCTGAATTGACTTGCTATCTTGAGGACAAAACTCATCCCATGGATGATCGTAATTTCAAAATAGCCGATTGGTGGAGGCTGAATGCTCATAGGTATCCTGTTATTGCAAAGATAGCAAGAAAGTTCCTGACAGTACCAGCAACTAGTGTGTCTTCAGAGTCCACATTCTCTACAGGGGGTAGAGTTTTAGATGACTACCGCAGTTCCTTGCGCCCGAAAATGGTTGAGGCACTTATTTGTGCTGCTAGCTTCATAAAAGGATCAAAAGATAACTATATAATTCCTGTAAGTTTACTTGTCATTCTCTTGTGTGCCGTGAATCCTTGATCCTTTGTACACTAAAGTGAAAAATTTAACGCAATATCATTTATTTTTGCAGCAAGACGATAGTGATGATGATGTGGAATTCATACCATTTCCGGACTCTTCTGTGGGAAGCAATTAACGGAAGCCATCTTCATTTGACCTGCTCTTTTAATCTGTTGGAGACGTCATTTTATTCTTTGACTATTGGAGACTATTTTTTGTTATGTCTTAAGTACTGTAATGGTGTCTTCGTGATGTATCATCTTTGATGCTTTTCAGCGACTATTAAGTTTTTCCTGGGAATAAAACTATGCATATGTTAAGTTTAATTTATGTATTACACTAATTCTTATAATTAGCCAAAATGTTCTTATCGAGCAGCTCGCGAGCGCTCGCAAGCAGATAACGAACCGAGCCGAACAATGAGTTTAGCTCGTTAGTCATAACGAGCTTAACGATCCGAGCCTTAACGATCACGAGCCTTAATGATCCAAGCTTTAACGATTCGAGCTGCTCGATATTCCATCCCTAGTGGGGTGTCCATAGATTGGAATGCGAACTTTAAGGAATGCTTATGCAGACCTACGCAATGAATTTGTGTTTATTATCAAACCGGAGAGTGGTTTAGAGTAGCATAGTGAAGTGATAATATCTATGTAGTCAATTATGGTATCATTGTTGAGAGTGTCCAGTAGTGAAAGTATGATCCCTAGGCCTTGTTTCTAAGCATTGAAACACCGTTTACAACCAATCGTGCTACATGTTTGCCTGCTGCCATTTTTATTTCAGATTGCAATTACTACTCATAATAATCCATATTACTTGTATTTCACTATCTCTTCGCCGAATTAGTGCACCTATACACCTGACAAGTGTATTGTGTGTGTTTGGGACACAAGAGACTTCTTGTATCGTAATTGCAGGGTTGCTTGAGAGGGATATCTTTGACCTCTACCTCCCTGAGTTCTATTAACCTTGGGTGATCCACTTAAGGTAAACTTGCTGTTGTTCTACAAACCTCTGCACTTGGAGGCTCAACACACTACAAGAAAAGTTGACACGGCCGATGAAGTTGAAGTCGCGTCGTGGTTGCTGATGCACCATGGCCGAAGATTTTTGCTCTCTCTGTGGTGCATGTCAAAACTTTTTTTTCTCGTTTTTGAGGCTACCTAGCCCGACGAAAGCGTCCAAAATATCTCGTATGGTGGCCCGAGACGTGGTGCATCATGAATTCTCGGGTGCGCCGACCGAATCAACGTAAATACGCACCGCCCAGGGATATAGGGCCTAGATGGCAGCCTCTCTAGCATTGTTTTTTCTCGATCGCGACATCTCGTTCAACGCTTTCCGATTGAGCCGTTTACGATGCAGGATCGTGGGTCCCGCATGTCATCCTCTATGAACCAAAATTCTTTCTTTTCTTGTATTTTTTAGACCCCATGATTTCTGGCAACTTCCTTTTTCTTTTGGTCTCGTGCCGCCTTGGAAACGTTGAGACCGCTGTAACAAAATGGGACCTGCATGTCATCCTCTATGTGCAACCAAGTTTCTTTTCTTGGAGTTATTTTTGGCACCTGATATTTGGTCACTTGCCTTTTTATTACGATCTCATGCCGCCTCTGAAACGTTGATACCGCTCCTGCTAAATGGGACCCACATGTCATCCTCTATGTGCAATCAAGTTTCTTTTCTTGGAGTTATTTTTGGCACCTGATATTTGGTCACTTGCCTTTTTCTTTCGATCTCATGCTGCCTCTCAAACGTTGATACCGCTGCTGCTAAATGGGACCCGCATGTCATCCTCTATGTGCAATCAAGTTTCTTTTCTTGGATTTTTTTGGCACCTGATATTTGGTCACTTGCCTTTTTCTTTCGATCTCATGCCGCCTCTCAAACATTGATACCGCTGCTGCTAAATGGGACCCGCATGCCATCCTCTATGTGCAATCAAGTTTATTTTCTTGGAGTTATTTTTGGCACCTGATATTTGGTCACTTGCCTTTTTCTTTCGATCCCGTGCCGCCTCTCAAACGTTGATACCACCGCTGCTAAATGGGACCCATATGTCATCCTCCATGTACTATAAAAGTTTCTTTTGTTGGACTTTTTTGGCTCCTGATATTTGGTCACTTGCCTTTTTCTGTAGATCTCATGCCGCCTTTGAAACGTTGAGACCGCTGCTGCAAAATGGGACCCGCATGTCATCCTCTATGTACAATAAAAGTCTCTTTTCTTGGATTATTTTTCACTCTCTGATTTTTGGCTATTTCCTTTTTATTTTGATCCCCTGCTGCCTTAGGAACGTTGAGGATGCTGCTGCCTCATGGGTCCCGCATGTCATCCTCTATTTACAATCAACTTTCTTTTCTTGGATTTTTTTAACCCCCTTATTTTTGGTCACTTGCTTTTTTCTTTCGATCTCATGCAGCCTTTGAAACGTTGAGTAAGCTGCTGGCTCATGGGACCCGCATGTCATCCTCTATGTACAATACAAGTTTTTTTGTTGTATTTTTTTCACCCTCCAATTTTTTGGCTAGGTTTAATTACCATTCAATTTCTCTGGGTTATGTAATATTTTTTCAAAGCCTTGCAGCTGATGTAATATTTTTTCAAAGCCTTGCAGCTGATGTAATATTTAGTTAGTTTCTATGGTTCTTTCGCGTATTCTTTCTATGGTGCTTGTGGTAAGAGAGGCTATCCGACTGAAATCATGTGTTGCGTAAATATTCTCAGTATCTTTCTATGTGCTGCGCAATCTAAAGCACGAATTCCCATCCCTTCAACGGCCCAATTAAGCGAAATCGCATGGGCCGGCCCAACAAGTAAAAACGGTCTTCACGGACGTCGGTCCAACAAGACAATTGGACCATACTAGGCCCAAATATATTATGTAGTGGACCGAACCACCTACTAAACGGGCCGGCCCACTTACTTATTGGACTAGCCCAATTGATTTTGAGGTGGACCCCACCTACTAACTGGGCCGGCCCGGTAATAGGAAAGTGGGCCCCACGTGCTTATTGGGCCAGCCCACTTGCTTTAAGGTGGACCCCACTTACTAACTAGGCCGGCCCGGTAACAGGATAGTGGGCCCCATTTTTGGTTATGGGCGGGCCCACTAACTTATTGGGCCAGCCCAATTGCTTTATGGTGGACCCCACTTACTAACAGGGCCGGCCCGATAACAGAAAAGTGGGATCCATAGACTTATTAGGCCAGCCCATTAACTTATTGGGCCAGCCCACTTGCTCTATGGTGGACCCCACTTACTAAATGGGCCGGCCCGATAACAAGAAATGGGGACCCACATGCTTATTGGGCCGGCCCACTAACTTATTGGGCTAGCCCACTTGCTTTATTGTGGACCCCACTTACTAAATGGGTCGGCCCTATAACAGGAAAGTGGGACCCAAATGCTTAGTGGGCCAGCCTGTTTGCCTGTTGATGGTCAAACGAAGGTATTCGGCCCGGCCCACGTGCTTAGTAGGTCGGCCCATTTAAGTTTTGACTAGTCAACCTTAGAGGTTAGGCCCGACCCACGTACCAAATAGACCAGCCCAGTTATATAGTTGACCGGTCAAAGTAAGTCAGCTGGCCCCGCCCGCAAACTAAATGGGCCGGTCCGCTTAAGGCGTGGCAGGCCTTGTGTGGGCCTACCATCTACCACAGGGTTTTAGCCGGTTAACGGCGTTAACTGACATTTAGCGGCATCTGCCACGTGTCAGTTTGCATGATGTCAGCAGTCAACGGCCTCCCGAAAATACTTCTGCAACGGTCCGATTTTCCGTGGCGGAAGGGCGCCCAAACGCGACGAACCGAAAAAAATGTGGTAGGACTTTGCCTGACGCACTTTGGACCACAGAACCGAAATCGTCCGGTTAGGCCCATAGACGACGAAAAAGGGGCCATATATAGTTGACGAAATTGGACGTTGAGTATCAGAACTTTTCTTGTAGTGACACTGTCTATAAGAATAAGAGCGTTCATAGACATCAAGCTCTTTTCTGGCGCCGTTGCCGGGGAGGTAAGGTAAAAGGTACTCACATCCTCTGGCCACTAACTCTTTTAGATGCGGGTGAGTGCTCGAAGTTATTTCCTTTAGATTATGCAATTACATCTTTTTTTCTTGTTACAAAAAAAATTAGAGAGCTTTATAGCATTTATCTTGAGTTAGGACATGAGGTGTTTGAAGAGAAAATTAAAAAAACCTATGGAACTTTGCTTGCATGTTGGTGGCAATGTTATTAGTATGAATTCTTTGAACACCATTATTGCTAATGCTATGGAAAAGTTTAAGCTTGGGGAAGCTAGTTTTTATGAAAATGATTTTTTTAGTTCCCCAGCTTTTGAGGAGGAAATTTGCTATGATGATCCTATGCCTCCAATATATTATGATTACAATGATGATAATGTAATTTTCAGTCCACCTACTATTGAGGAGAAAATTAATTATGATTACAATATGCCTCCTATATTTGATGATTATGGTGATGAGAATAATAACGATAGCTATTTTGTTGAATTTGCTCCCACTATAATTAATAAGAATGACTGTGCTTATGTTGGGAGTAGTAATTATTTTATGCATGTGACTCATGATAAGAATGTTTTATGTGATATTTATATTGTTGAGTTTATTCATGATGCTACTGAAAGTTATTATGATATAGGAAAATATGGTTGTAGAAGTTTTCATGTTACTAAAACACCTCTCTATATGCTGAAAGTTTTGAAGTTACTCTTGTTTTATCTTCCTATGCTTGTCACTTTGTTCTTTGTGGATTTATTTGTGTACAAGTTTCCTATGCATAGGGAGTGGGGTAGACTTAATTTTTTTTCATATTTGCTCCTTGATGCATTCTTTGCTACAATTCATATTTCTTATGTGAGCATCTTCTCAAATTACCGAGCCTAGCTGAAAGACGTTAAAGAAAAGCGCTATGGGAGACAACCCATTGTTTTATTTCTGTAATTTTCTTATGTTGAGTCTTGGAAGTTATTACCTTTGTAAGAACCTTTCCTTATCATTTTTATTTTGTTTTTGTGCCAATAATAGCCTCTAATAGGAAGAAAGTAAGATTTGGGAAAGTTGTTGTCCTGAAAAACAGATTTTGTGTTGTCACCAGAAAAATTTGTATTCCCATCCAGAACGTAATTTTGAGCTTCCAAGTTTTGTGCATATGCCCAAGGTTATTATCTAATTTTCGTTAGTTGAACACTTTTTGAGCTGAGCAATATAATATTTCCAAAAAAAATTGATCTTTACCTGCTGTTCTGTTTTGACAGATTTCTACAACTATTTGCATTTGCTTCCTAATCTCTTTCCTTTTGAATTCTTTTGATCAAAGAGCTTTTTTAAGAGGTTTGTACAGTATCTAATGCTGTAATATATGTTAGAACTGAACCCAAGTGGATTTGTTATTTTGATTGTACTAATGCTGCTAACAAAGAATTGTGTGAAGTTTTGTATGAAGGAAGTTTTCAAGTGTAGGGAGAGAAGAATGATGTGATGAGATAAAGAATGGACAAATTCTCAAGCTTTCTATGCCCAAGGCATCCCCTCTTCATCAACAAAGAAACAAGTCATCTTTCTATGCGCTATATTTTTATTGCTTCATACGCTATGTGTTGTTCTTGAAGCATCTTTATTTTTTTGTTTTTTTTCTGTAGCATATGGTTGGATCCTGGAATATTTGTTTTGGAGAGAGACACACTCTGTTTTAATTGCATAGATCGCTCTAGTTTTCGCTCTTATTGTTCTACGAGTGTTCTAGTTTTCTAGTACTGCATTTAGCTCTTGTTCTTTCATTCAAATTTTGTTCAAAGCTCGTTAATATTCTTTATTTATGTATGATTAGCTATCTGGTCCATATTGTTTTTCATCTCTGAGAGTTATTTCAAATAAGTTGATTGGTGTTGGAGACGAGTAAAATGTTTCAAGTTTATAGTGATGCAAAAGGAAGCTTGTCTAGACTGTGGCATAGACTTTGGCATGTCATGTTGGATGTTATTCTTGTCATATGCTTAGTATTTATTGTTTTAGCATGCCTTGTCTCAAATAGGTGAGAGTTTATAAAGTGTCATTGAAAGAATCATGTGTTGTTTCCATCATACAAAGCATAATATTTTGGTATTCTCCTTTGATGCTTTATTGGGTTGACTTGGCACATGTTTACATCATGTTATGCCTACAAACCAGTCAACTAAAGCCTCTATGATCATTTAGTTTTTGACTTGTAATATCACTTTATGCTTTGATTGATAATGTTTTGTCGCTATGTATGATTATGTCCATTATTGCTCTCTTAGTTGGTTGCTCCGCGTATTTTGCTAGCCTTTGCCTGTACTGAGTATGAGCTCTACTCGTGCATCCAACCACCAAAACTAAAGTTTGCTAATTGTGTCCACCATATCTACCTACTAGTATTATTGCTATTCCAACTATGTTTATCATGCTTTTATTTATCTTCCAAATTAAATTTTGGCATGAGAAAATTAGTTAGTAAAGATCTCACGAACTTGATGGCACATTTACTTTTTTGCACTTAATAAACTTGATCATTGTGACTATCTTATGAATTTTATATGCTCGCAAATTGCAAGTTGGGAGTTAGCACAACCATGCTTTCGGGGGGAACGCTTTCAACATTGCACTTATTCATATTTAGTTGATGTCATGTTCTTTTGTTTATGGATGCCTACCGGTGCGAAATAAAATGGAAACTTGTCAGTACATGGAGTTTGTATATGTGTTAGAAAAACGTCTGGGCCGCTAATCTAAGCCATGCATCATTCATGGTGGAAATTTACAGCGAACAATAGTGAGCATTCTATGAAACATTTTCAATAAAAAGCTATACCCATAGTAAATAAAAAGATTGTTGAGATGCTCATTGTTTGTTTGTCTTGTCATTTTGGCATGGGATTGCTCCAACAAGAGTACTTCCATATCATGGGGCAAGAGGTACCCCGTTGGCGGTTCTCAATGATACATGTATACTTACAATGACAAGAACTTATTTGGGACCTAAGTTGAGTAGCATGAGGTTTAGGTACTCGTATTCAAGGGGCATGAGATTTTCAACTTGTGATTTGTCAATCATATAGCTCATATTTGCCATCACATTAACTTTAACCATTCAAGATGCTTATGATAGGGGCAATGAGAGCTCAAAGCTAATGAGTACCATACTTTTTGGAAGGTTTATAAAACTTGTTAATCTTGCTTACTCTGCAAAGAGTCTTTCATTTACTTTTATCTTGAGTATTAGTCTTCTTCTTTATGCACCAAATAAGAGAGCATAGTTGTCATTCTTAGTGCAATGTGAATAGTACCAAAACTATTATTGATTGATTCATGATTATGCTATTTCTTGTTCTTAAATTACTTGTATCTAGTCACCCTTTGAACTTTGAAGGTGTCCTATCATTTATGTTTTGCTACTTCATAAAGGACATGTTGAGTACCACTTTGCTATGTTTTCTCTATGCTCATAAACAAACAGTTGCTTTCAATGCACTATTATTCATGATCCTTTGTTTGAGTTATTCTTCATGTTATAACATAGTTGCTAAGTTATATTGTTAGAATTGTATCTATCATGCCTATGTTTAGAATACTTAGATCCCAGCTCACAATGCTTTACAATGCTTCATGAAGATTGTGTTGGCTTCATGTCACCTCAAAATTATTTTGTTATCACTTACCTACTCGAGGACGAGCAGGAGTTAAGCTTGGGGATGCTTGATGCGTCTCAAATGTATCTATAATTTTTTATGCTCCATGCTTGTTTTACACCAATTTATATATGTTTTGCTCATGCTTCGTTGCACTTTTATACATTTTCCGGCACTAACCTATTAACAAGATGCCACAGTGCCAGTTCCCTTTTTTCTGTTGTTTTGTATTTCAGAAAAGTTGTACAAGAAATATTCTCTAAATCGAACGAAACAAAAGCCTATGTCAATATTTTTCCGTAACGAAGACAGAGTCCAGAGGGGAGTCGAAGAAAGGCAGCAGGGCGGCCAGACCAGCCCTAGGCACGGCCTGGCCCTGGCCCGCGCCTTGGGGCGGTGTGGGGGCCCCTGGCCTCCACCGACCTCGCCCTTCCACCTATAAGAAGCCTCCCGACGCGTGAACCCTAAATCAATCAACCTTCGCCCACGAAAGTTCCGTAGCTCTACCGTCGTCGCAGACAAGTTTCGAGGGACAGAAGTCTCTATTCCGGCACACTTCCGGGACGGGGAATTGCCCCCGGAGCCATATCCATCGACTCCACCGCCATCTTCATCGCCATTGCTGTCTCTCACGATGAGGACTGAGTAGTTCTCCCCCGAGGCTGAGGGCTTTACCGGTAGCTATGTGGTCTATCTATCTCTCCATGTATGATCTTTATGTGATCATGAGCTTTGTAATCTAGTTGAGTAAGTAGATGTTATTCTTCAACTATTGTGCTACTCAAGTGGTTTTATTATGTGATCTCCGGGGACACCCTGTCCACCGGTGTGAAGGTGACAGTGTGCTCACCATGTTTGTTTCTTAAGCTTAATTTACAGAAATACTTATGAATTGTGGTGACTAGTTAGTACCATCTTTGTATGCTTAAAGTGACAGCGTGGGGTGTCCATAGATTGGGAATGCGAACTTTAAGGAATGTTTATGTAGACCTACGCAATGAATTTGTGTTTATTATCAAACCGGAGAGTGGTTTAGAGTAGCATAGTGAAGTGATAATATCTATGTATTCAATTATGGTATCATTGTTGAGAGTGTCCAGTAGTGAAAGTATGATCCCTAGGCCTTGTTTCCAAGCATTGAAACACTGTTTACAACCAGTTCTGCTACATGTTTTCCTTCTGCCATTTTTATTTCAGATTGCAATTACTACTCATAATCATCCATATTACTTGTATTTCACTATCTCTTCGCCGAACTAGCGCACCTATACACCTGACAAGTGTATTGGGTGTGTTGCGGACACAAGAGACTTCTTGTATCATAATTGCAGGGTTGTTTGAGAGGGATATCTTTGACCTCTACCTCCCTGAGTTCGATAAACCTTTGGTGATCCACTTAAGGGAAACTTGCTGCTGTTCTACAAACCTCTACACTTGGAGGCCCAACACTGTCTACAACAATAGAAGTGTGCGTAGACATCGGGGGTGTCTTACCGTGACCGTCTTAATGATATCTTCTGCGTAGTACTCATGTGTTGGAGCATTACTATTGTCTAGTTCTTCAAGTGCTTCTCCACTTCTTTCAAGCCGCATCATCTTGAGGTCTTCAACGGGGTTTGGTTCTGTTTTACCTACAAATCTTAAAAGTATAATAGTTTGGCTTTCAGCTATCTTCCCCAGTTGCATTTCAACGGTCATCGTCCTTTCCTGTAGAACTTGAACATCATTCTTAAGAGAAACGGTTTGGTTAGATAAATTCCCTAGCATAGTGCTATGATTTTCAGTAAGCTTTGTAAGGGTATTATTTTGTTGAGCTTGAGCATGCATAACATTCTTGAAAGTACTTTCAATGGAAGTATTACCATTGCTTGCTCCATTACTGTTGGTGAAGTTATTATTAGGAACTCCTGCATTATTATTATATTGTCTAGAAAAATTAGAGCCATAGTTTTGACTCTTCCATGCAAGGTTATAAGGATTTATTGCTATGAATTCTATTTCCTCAACTTTAGTATTGGTGATGGCATTAACCTGGATAGTTTCCTTACCCTTTAGAATATTTAAAAGCTCATCTACCTTCGAAGTAATTTCTTCATTTTTACCTTCGGTGATTGCATTCATCTTTCTTGAGGAGGATCTGTCTACACGCTATTGGACATGGTTGCTTTGCATATCATCTAGAAACCTCCTTGCCAATTCAACTGGCTTGCTCATGAATGTTCCTCCGGCTGCAGTATCAAGCATAGACTTTAACATTGGGTTAAGGGCATTATAAATAAATATAGGATTAACCAATCCTCCATTCCATGACTTGGACAGTTCATGATGGCATCCTTCATCCTTTCCCATGGAAGCGCTAGTGGCTCGCGCGTCTTCTTGTCTAAAATATGTAATATTAGAACGTAGTTGCATAGTCTTTGTTGGTGGGAAAAAATTAGTCATAAATATATTAGTGCATTCATCCCATGAAGTTATACTGCCCTTAGGCAAAGCTAGCAACCAGTCCTTTTCTTTTCCTCTTCATGAAAAGGGAAACAAGCGTAATTTAATAGTATTTGGATCAACATCTTTAATGCGCATCATATCACATATTTCAATGACTGTGTTTAAGTGCATACCTGAATCCTCAGCGGCTGAGCCTCCAAATTGGTTCCGCTGAACCACACTTAAAAGGTTAGACTTAATTTCATAGTTATCCGCTTCAATAGCGGGCTGAGTTATGAGTGCACGAATAAAATCATCATTGGGATAGCATAATCCCCAAGCTTCTTTTCTACCATAGTGATTATCTTTTTGGTATTTTATTCTATGATTGAAAAAGAACAAGTAATTTTTTTGGGGTTTTCAAGTAAAAGTAAAACAGTAAATAAAAACATAAAACTAAAAATAAGATAACTAACAAGGTCTAACCTTACCAGAATAGAAATTGTTTCCCTGGCAATGGCGCTAGAAAAAGGGTTGATACTTTCAATCCGGATTACGGATTGTAGTATGGTAAGATTTTTTCCTAGAAGACTTAGGTTTAATCGAACCTTGGGAAGCACTTCTAAATGGTTATGACGGAAACGTCTACAAGACTTGCTAGTGTATTTTATCTTCAGTTTACCGGACCTATCTAGTTTACTTTTAAGGGGGTTGTGTTCAATGATGGAAATATGCTAGGGTTAAGGTTTCACCTGCAGCTATGCATACATATATAAATAAAGCTCATATGTGTAATAAATAAATAGAGATAAGTAATTTGTGAGTAGCACATCCGTAAATACCCTTGCCCCTAAAGCCGGAGGTGACAAGATCCTAATGGTCCAACCATTATCCTCACTGCCACAAGCAACAACAGTTTTAAGTAAATACAAACCAAAGCCTCAAGCTAGATGATTGTGCTATGATCCCGAATGAATCACTAAACATGTATCGTTACTTTCTCCTTTCTATCACTTAGGTTTCGCGGTAGCACGCCATTCTCCACTCATCCCACCTCTTCCCTTGATCGACTCGAATGATATGGGTACCTAAAGATCATCAAGACAAGGCAACGAGACAAGGATACAAGATCACAAAACTCCTATTCAATCCTTACACATAACATAAGATTAGATGCACATGAACGCTGCGAGGATTCGCCCCAACCCGCAGCCCGTGAGAACTACTCACACATAATATGAAGATCAAATACAAAGATAGAAATCATTGTGCAAAATACTTAGATTGAAATCACAATATTCTTACAATGGCCGCCAATTCTCAAGAAGATCTTTATTACAATCGTGATGGCTATGGCTATGGAGGAGATGGAGGATGGAATGGATGAACTATGGTGATGGATCTCCTTCGATGTGTTGTAGATGGATCTGGTGGATGGCGGCTCTGTTTGGCGATGAATGGCTCTCTTTTCATCATCGGTTCCTTCACGACTTTTATAGTGTTTGACCTCGGAAACGCAACCGCAGGTGATACGGGCGGGGCTTGCCCATACTGATGCCAGTTAAAGCCCCTGGAACCTCCTTTTCGAGCATAGTCAACTTTCTCATGTTCCCGACGCGATTTTTTTCAACAATTGCAGATCCATTTACCATTATAATGTGATATCCTGCACAACATCAAAAAATAGAAGAGATTACACATATTTGCATTGGTTAGGTATTAGTGGAAAGTTGAGAGGTAAACTTAGTCAATTTCTTGACTTAGCTAAGGGTTTAAACGCGAGAAAATATGGTGTATTTTACAGCCATCATTGTGCGTGCTCGCTACGCCTCTCCCCAATCCTCCGTCTTGCCATGACATGAATGGCAAGCCCATGAGCAGTTCATGGATGAGGAAGGTGTCGTGAAAAATCATGATGTTGAAAAGGTCGAATGAGCTGTCTGAACGAGCTGTCTGAACGCTTCAAGAATACCCATCATTTTGGGATGATGGCCGAGTTGAAGATCTTGTTCCTTAAGAAAGTCTGAGTTGATCGTTACAAGCTAATGAAAGCAACCTAGAATTGCAAAATCAAGGAAGGTGGCTTCGTGTACCAGCTTGAGGTCATCTTGGTGGACCTGCTGAAGCTTCTAGAGTTTTGGGTTTCCCCACACCTCTAGAATACAACACCGATGCCATCCTCGCATCACTCCCCCTGTCTTATGATGGATTTATAGCATGTTATCTTATGTTGGGGTGATGGAGCCGATGAAGAAGCTCTTCAACATGCTTAAGACAGTGGGAGATCGATCGCTTATGTCGGATTCAACAAAGTTTGTCTATCCCGACTACACTCCGAACAACCTAGAAAAGGTATAAGAGTTATACATAATTATTGACTTAATTCTTTCCGCTTATTCTTGAGTCCTAAGTAGGTGATACTAATCAAGTGTGTTCAAATTAATGCATGGACCCGCCAAGAAGATGAGGACTGTAGAGAAGTGAAGAATTGGACTCGCTGGACTTGGTGCCCGGGAGATGCGCTCAAGGTCAACGTCAAGATGATTAACAGGAGCGGAATAATATTTTCTTTTAGCTCACCATCTGGTGAAGGATTTTAATTCTTATGTTTTGGGTCCATGAACCCGGCATTTTTTGTTAAGAGTTATTAAGTGAGATCGAGTTGTGCCTCCGCCGAAGGCTTTATCTTAATATATTGATCGTCCAAGTTGTTGTCTTTAATTCAATTTTTTGAAATGTTTTATGTTTTGAAATTCTCTTGGTGGCGGGGCGCCCCGTGATTGGGCGCCACACACACATGAGGCACCCAACATGTGGTCCATGCACTTTTGTGACTTAGCAAAATTTGAAATAAAATATGCGCACAAATTCTACTCCCTCCGTTCTCAGATATAATGTGCATAGATTTTGGCACGGAAATTAAGAAACACACATGGAGAGAAAACTATACAAGGAGGTGGCGGGATTGATCCATGAAAATTGATATGGTAACATAGAGGAGTTTTCAAAACATAAGGAAACACAAGCAAATCCCTAAAAAAAACTATCCACACAGGTTGTCCAACGTAATATACCTTATATTTGGAGTCTTTTCTAAAAAATTATACACCTTATATATAGGAACAAAGAGAGTATTAAAGATAGAAAATTCTGAAATTCAAATTTAATTGTGTAAACAAAGTCATTTCGAAGGATAATTTCACTAAGTTGTAATTCATGAATGATGAATAAGTGAATAAGAAATAGTGTATGTCATGCATATGTGATGTGTGGAATTCAATATTATTATGCGCGGAATAAAGAGAGACTTTTCATAGTGATTTATTAAGGTTTCATAGGATATGAGATAACCACTGAAAGAGTTAAATTCAAAATTGAACTTGTCCAAATTTGGAGATTTATTTAAATCATATAGATTAATCAATCATAATTTCATCAAATACATCATAGAAATTATGAGAGTATTCTCAAGATTATGCATTCATTGAGACAATGTACAAATACATGGTGTCTTGATAAAAGGGCGGATAATTCGAGGATTGAATTGTCATGACTATGATGATAATAAAATGTTTAGTAGAGATATTGAATTTGAGCCCTTTCTTTTACATTCAAATACTTACTTGATTAATTTTGAAACAAACCATATGAGTTATGGAATTGAATTTGGAACTCACTTGAATTGTTTCAAAGAGTTCGATTAATAGGATTAGATAAAAAAGATGACTTCTTAATGACTTGATTAAGATTGTTGGATCAAGGTTATAGGTGCTTTGCCAACATGCTATCATACACGTGGTGCCTCATTGGAGTGTACACGTATATGTGGTATTAAGCTTGTTTAAGTAATATGGTGCATCCCTTCCCAGCAATAGAATTCATGTCTACCATGATCTAATGGTATTGACACTTCTACCGTCAATAATCCTCAAGAAAATTGGTTTAATCCTATTAATCCAAGGTATTGATGCTCTGTTTACTATGTATGAGTTTAACTATAGCAATATTGAAGGTTAACTGTTCTTTCTCTTGACTAAAAACTTCTGCTTGTTCTTGATCTTCCCCTCCTAGATGCTTCACTTGACTCTCTAGATCTCTCTCTCGAGCTATCTAAAGTGTGGGTGTGGTTTGTGTTGCTTGGCTGAATTGTGAGATGGGAAAGCTCGTGGGGTCTCCTATTTATAGGCTTCTAATAACTTGGGCTAAGGTTCCTAAGGTTACTTGGTGGCCAAGGTGCCTAGGTGGCATGATTATCCACTTTAAATATTTATTTTTTTATCATGACAAGTGGCATTTGTCACTAGATGGGATTGGGTCGAATTGGATATGTGGGCTGATTTGAACCTTTAATTTAAAAATTAATTGCAAATGTGGTTGATCATTTTATGCCTTATTAATTAAATGAAAAATTAATTAACAAAATAGATGATCATTAAGAATCTAAAGATGACTTTCGCTCCAATGGTTTTGATTTCACCAAGGCATGATCATTTGAGTTGCAAAACGCTCATAGTTAATTTTATGCAAGTTGTTTGATCTATTTAATGTAAATTTAATATGCTTAATTTGGTGTATTACATATATTTATTAATTTATGAGTGGTTTAATAATGCATTTTTATAATGCACTTTAGACCTTGTGATTTTCCATATATAAGATGTTAAGATATCTTTTTTAAGTGGTTATGATTTAGATTTATTTAGAAGACCAAGATTTAGCTTCACGAATATGTTTGATGATTTCATGTGCCAGAGAAGTTTCCAGCACAAGGGATAATAAATTTTATGATAATTAGATGCCATAATTAAAAAATTGATTTGAGGTTTGTTTCTTAATGGTGTGTTGTGTGTTGGTTCACTTTTAGTTACAAGTCTTACTTCAACCTAAAATAAAATTTTAACAAAGGTCATTCCAAATTTTTAACACTCATCTTGATCAGCTCGTCCTAATTCATCAACTTGGGTGAAACTTCAATAACTTGGACAAGTTCTACAAAAAAATCAAATTTCTCTGAAATTTAAATGCATGAATGCAATGCACATATCTATTTTCCTATTATTTGTAACCTCTAAACCTGGTATGTTACACTCTCTATGCGCATTTCTATTTTTGCTCTTCTTCAAGTGTAGGTGGAACAATCTAATTTTAGCTTGGTTTCTACTAAAAACGTGAAAGCTCCATCTACCCGCAGAAAATGTTCTAACCTAGCTAACAAAATGTACATCTATAATGCAGAGATTAGGATTTTGCCCATTTTCTGGAAAAAGATGAATAAAGTGCAATGAGCCCCTGTGTAGATAATTATTGATGGTTTACAAGGAGCGAATGGGAATGGATTTTAAGGGTGCTAGTTTGGGGCAACGAGTTTGATGTTATGTTATCTATTTCGTGTGTGCTACTTTCTGTGTTTGTGGAAGTGAACGTTGGATGCCTCCTTTTGTGCCTTTTATGAGAGCTCGTTCAAAATTGAGCATACATATTTGGTGTTTTCTCAGTTTTGATGAACTCGGGCGCGATGAACCCCTCAGTTAGAAAAGAAAAAGGAATGGGGTGAGTAAAGACCGATAACAAGGCGTTAATTGACAGCCTGTGGGGTGTCGGGAGGGAACAGGGATGAATTTTACCCGTGGTAGTTTGAGGCGATGAGTTTGTTGCTATGATGTTTGTTTCTTGTGTGCTATTCTGTTGGTGTGTACGTCAAGACACCTATATGAGCACCTTGTGTTCCTCATCTTCTAATGTTACTAGTGGTAGTTGGCGGATGGGTCTGCAACTATGTTGTCTGTTTCGTCTGTGCTATTTTGTCGGTGTGTCGCGGTGGACAGTGGATGCCTCTCGGTGCGCCTTTTGTTTCTGTTTCGTGTGTGCTATTTTGTCGGTGTGTCGCGGTGGACAGTGGATGCCTCTCGGTGTGCCTTTTATATATGTTTCGTGTGTGCTATTTTGTCGGTGTGTCGCGGTGGACAGTGGGTGCCTCTCGGTGCGCCTTTTTTTTGTTTCGCGTGTGCTATTTTGTCAGTGTGTCGCATTGGACAGTGGATGCCTCTCGGTGCGCCTTTTGTTTCTATTTCCCGTGTGCTATTTTGTCGGTGTGTCGCGGTGGACAGTGGATGCCTCTCTGTGCGCCTTTTGTTTCTGTTTCCCGTGTGCTATTTTGTCGGTGTGTCGCGGTGGACAGTGGATGCCTCTCGGTGTGCCTTTTGTTTCTGTTTCGCGTGTGCTATTTTGTCGGTGTGTCGCGGTGGATGGTGGAGGCCTCTCGGTGCGCCTTTTGTTTCCGTTTCGCGTGTGCTATTTTGTCGGTGTGCCGCGGTGGACAGTGAATGCCTCTCGGCGCGCCTTTTGTTTTTGCCCGTGTTCTGATGTTGGCATTGCGTTGTAATTCTAGCACAAATGGTTCTATTAATGGAAAATCGAAGGCTACCCGTTGCTACAAAGAAATACATGACCAAGACCGATAAAGGACTAGAAAAGGCTAACTAATCGAGACATATATTTCCAAATATAAATAGTGAACTGTTTTTGCCATCCACGAAGAGAGATCTTGTTTACAATTGAGCATGCATGTTTGATGTTTTTTAAGTTTCGATGAGCTCCTCGGCAAGAAAAAAGGAAGTGAATGAATGGAAAACGATGATGATGCGTTGGGGATCGAGTGTGCACAAATTTTACCTATGTCAGTTTGAGGCGATGAGCGGAGCTGTGTGTTGGGATGTGCCTTCTACTAATGAAATGAAAAATCAGAGGTACATAACCAGGACCATTGAAGGACTAGTAATATCAAACCAATGGAGAAACCTGTTTTCAAACAGTTTGGTGTTTTCCATCATAACGGAAGAGTTTCTTTCATCACATTTGAAAGAGCTTGGTTAACACGGCATGAGAACTAACTGCGCCGACCGCGGAGCACGCAACCTCCCTCAGGTTAGCGTCAAGAAGCGTGCATGCACACAGCCCATAGACCGGCGTCGCTACTCACTCCTCAGAGTTAAAAGCGTACGTACACGCGCGGCGTCACCAAAGTTGGACGGTCCACGACAGGGAGGACCACCCCGGTGATCAGATACGTGCCTGTCAACCAACTCACAAGGCCAGTCCCTGACACCTCGGGCCCACCGGCAACCGAAAAACAGGCGACGAAAAGACTCTGCCTGCCCTGCCCACCGTGCCGCCAAGCGGTGCCAGCAGGGTTTTCGTAACTGTTCGGTCCCCGGGCCCACCTGTCGGGCAACCAGGACGTAATGCTCGGACCCACCTGTCAGCCAGCCAGAACGAAATGTGCTCACAGCCAGAAAATATAATCACAATTCGCAGTTAACATAAACTCACGCACAAGAAAAATAGATTCATGGAGACTGAAGAGAACTCTGCTCTACTGTCAGAGTCCGCATGTTTTGAACATGAAGCTGGTGCAATTGCAGGTGCATATGGAAGCGACAGCATTGAAATTTACAGCAAGGAAGATCGACCTTAACCAATGTACAACTAACTGGACCATCATCAAAGGACAATGCACTTACGGGTACCAACATTGCTGATCATACTGAACAAGAACCACAACAGAGTACTCCTCACTGATAAACTAACTAGTTAAAGATCACTTGCTGCTTACTACTACTGGTTTACTGGTACTACTAAATACTAACGATAATACCAACTATGTTTGATCAATGGATCAATTAATCGATGGAATATGAGCTCACGATGGCAGCGACGGATGGTTGTGAATTGCGATGGGCGAATTTGCATTGCTGGTGGGCGGCTGGGCGCTGGTTGGAGGTCAGCGATCGTCCGGCACCCGGTAGGACTCCGCGGTGATCTCCGATAGCCACGCGCCGGGGAGTAGCATCTGCGCACGGGAAATTTCACGGAATTACACACGGGTCCCTGGGGGAGGGGCGGCAGGGGCTGCAATGTAAACAGGGAATGGAGGAGCAGGGCAGGAAGGGCACGGGCGGACGGACTCACATCGAGCTGCCTCTGCACGGCGTGGGGACGGCGGCGCGGGCGGCGGCGCGGGCGGGCGCCGGTGAGCGCGTACACGTCCTCCTCGATCTCGTCGGCGGAGAGCGTCGCGGAGAACCGCGGCCTGTCGAGCGCGTCGGCGCGGACCAATCTCCGCTGGGACGGCGACGGCGACACGGTCGCAGCGGCCGCGGCAGAGGGGGACGTGGCGGGGCGGCGTCTCCCGCGTGCGCGCCGCGGCCGAGGGCGCGGGGTAGCCTCCTCCGGGGACTCCTCCTTCTCCTCCTCCGCCGCGCCAGTGCCACCGGTGGGCGGGGGCGCCCCCGCCGCCGCCACCTCGCGGAGGCCCAGCAGGAGGTCCTCCCTCACCTCGTCGAGCTGCTGCGACGACGAGCGCCGGCTGGCGGCCGGGGCGATGGCGTCGCCCGCGCGGTTGACGGCCGCGCACCGCAGCACGCGGTGGCTGCCCCACGTCTTGAGCGTCGACGACGGGAACGACGACAGCGCCCCGCGCCGCGCGCTCGAGGTCGTCGTGTCCGACGCCGCCTCCGCGGCCGCGGCCGCGCCTCCCTCTGCCGCGTCGGCGCCGCCCTCCGCGGCGGGATCCGAGGCGGGCAGCGGCGGGGCCGGCGGCTCCGCCGAGATCACCATGGCCGGGGGCGACGTCGCGCCGACGCGGCCGGCAGTGGCGGCGGCGGCGAGAGGAGGAGGTAGGGCCTGCGTGGACGTGGTGAGGAGGATGGACGAGAGAGGAGTTTTGGTTCGGCGACGGAAGCGTGGGGCGGAAATGAGAAATATTGAGGAATAGTAGGCGTCGTCCCACCAATAAATAATGGGGCCGTGTGCGGGGGGCATTTTCGGGCTTTTAATCATTTTCTGCGCTCTTTTTTCCTCTTTTGGGATTTTTTTGCGGGATGGAAAGGCGCGTGTGCTTTGTTTTCCGTTGATGTGGACTCTCTCAAGTGCTAATAACATTTCGGCAACTAAAATATTTTTTTCTAGGGACATGAGCATTGTGAGCCAACGATTGATTTTTTTAACATAATCCAACGGTTGATTAAAGGTTACTCG
Organism: Lolium rigidum; assembly: GCF_022539505.1. Lineage (NCBI taxonomy): Eukaryota > Viridiplantae > Streptophyta > Magnoliopsida > Poales > Poaceae > Lolium > Lolium rigidum. The sequence continues at coordinate 298,762,948 of NC_061513.1, forward strand.
AGAAATGAGCTTTATTATGCTGGTTTTGTGTTGTTATCCTCTTTTTTTTAAAAAAAATAGTCCCTCCTTCTTAAATTAGGATGCCTATAGTATATGATCAAAGTCGGAAAAAAATAAAATTTGAGCAACTATTTACAAAAAAGACAACAACACCTAAAATTTCAAATACACATAATATGAAAATATGTCTCACGGGGATTCTAAAAATATTGATTTGCAATTAAAAATGTTGATACTTTTTTCTATATAGATGATCAAATTTTTAGAAGTTCGACTTTACAAAAAAATTATATGTATCCTATTTCAGGAAGGAGGGGGTAGTAGTGTAGGCTAGATGCTAGAGAAAAGAAAATCCTCCTCTATCTGTATTTACTTCAATGCTTTCAATCGGGTTTAATAGTTATACTACTTCATTCAATAAAGATGTGCGTATCTCCTTTTTCATTGATTCAAAGATTTAGAAAATATCTTTTCATTAATTGAGAGATTTTTACGCGGTGGTATTACGACCAGAAACGGGAACCGTGTATTCAAATCCAACCATCAAATAGATAGTCAACTCGCCTTGCACTTGCTGCATTTGCCCTTCTTCTCAACCGCTGGCAGTTTCCATTTATGAGTGAATTTATATGGTGATATAATATTACTTTATAAATATAAAATTCCTCGTCAAATGTCCCATCTACTAATATTTGTGTCGATTATGCATGATTAATTGTTTCCGCTCATTTTCATGCGAGCATTTCTCAACCATTAGTTTTTGTTATGATTTTATTATTTTTTCCTTAGCTTTGGTGTGTGTTTAGGTGTACTGGAATTTGTATGAATAAAGCACGGCGAAAATTTGATATATGTATATGCAATATTTTTGTTCATAATTGTTTTAACATTTGAAAATATTTTTTTCTTCTGATATGGGCATATAGTCCCAAGATCAAGAGTGAATTTTCAGAATGTTTCCGGCAAAACAAAAAGAAGACTATACTATTAACTCGAGTCTAAATTTGTAAGTTTTTTAAGTAACAATGAAGGTGTCGTAAACTACAAATGTAGCTCGGGCTAATGTAAGCCGTTTTTGTTTTTGAAAATGACATTTTCAGGTTCCAAAATACCTTTGAAAAAAGGTCTAAATATGTTGATACTGATGTATTCTATCAACGTGCAAAATCTTAACCCAAAACACTATGTATTTTAGGTCACACAAAAACAACAAAATCTATCAATTCCTGTTGGAGATATGCCAAGAGGCAATAATAAAATTGTTTATTGTTATATCTTAGTGTTCATGATAAAAGTTTACATCCCATGCTATAATTTTATTAACCGGAAACATTAATACTTGTGTGTTTTGTAAACATAAAGGAGTCCCTAGTAAGCCTCTTGTTAAACTAGCTTATTGATTAATAGATGATCATGGTTTCCTGTTCATGAACATTGGATGTTATTAATAACAAGATCATATCATTAGGTGAATGATGTGATGGACATACACCCATAGTAAACGTAGCATATGATCAAGTCATTTAGTTCTTTATGCTTCTAGCTTTAATATGCATAGTAATTTAATTCTTCGACCATGAGATCATGTTAATCACCTACACCGGATGGATGCCTTGATGACACCAAACACTACTGCGTAAATGGGTTGTTATAAAGGTGGCATTAAGTGTTCGGAAAGTATAGGGTTGAGGCACTTGTATCAATAGTGGCATTTGTCCATCCTAATGACGGATAGATATACTCTGGGCCCTCTCGGTGGAATGACATCCAATTAGCTTGCAAGCATGTGACTGGTACACAAGGGATATCATATCACGGTACGAGTAAAGAGTACTTATCGGTAACGAGGTTGAACTAGGTATGGAGATACTGACGATCAAACTTCGGATAAGTAAAATATCGCGAGACAAAGGGAACTGTTATTTTATGTGAATGGTTCTTTCGATCACGAAGTCATCGTTCAATATGTGGGAGCTATTATGGATCTCCAGGTCCCGCTATTAGTTATTGATCGGAGAGGAGTCTCGATCATGTCCGCATAGTTCTCGAACCGTAGGGTGACACACTTGAGGTTTGATGTCATTTTAAGTAGATATGGAATATGGAATGGAATTTCAATGTTGTTCGGAGTCTCGGATGGGATCCAGGACATCACGAGGAGTTCCGGAATGGTCCGGAGAATAAAATTCATATATAGGAAGTCACTTTCCAAGTTTGGAAATGATCCGATGCATTTATGGAAGACGCTAGAATGTTCTAGAACCTTCCGGAAGAAATAACCATGGAAGGTGGAGTCCCGGATGGACTCCACAAACCCTAGACCGGCCAAAGGGGAAGGTGGAGTCCATGGTGGACTCCACCACCATGGCCGGCCATAGGGGAAGGAAAGGGAGCAATCCCACTTCCCCTAGGTTTCACCCATATGGAAGTTTTTGAGTTGGACTCTTATTCGGATTTTGGGCAAACCATTGGGGGTTCCACCTATATAAAGAGAGGGAGAGGGAGAGGGAGAGGGCTGGCCATGACTTGGCCGCACCACCCAAGGGGCACCAAGGCCGGCGCCCAAGAGCACCCCCTCTCCCAAACCCTAGCTACTCCCTCCTCCTTCTTCTCACGCGGTGCTTACGACGAAGCCCTGCCGGAGATCTCCACCACCACCGTCACCATGCCGTCGTGCTGGCGGGATTCCGAGGACGATCTACTACATCCGCTGCCCGCTGGAACGGGGAGAAGGATGTCGTCATCAACACCGTACGTATGACCGAGTACGGAGGTGCTGCCCGACTGTGGCACCGTCAAGATCTTCTACGCGCTTTTGCAAGCGGCAAGTGATCGACTACATCAACCACGAGATCTAATCTCGTTAATGCTTAGCGATCTTCGAGGGTATGTTGATCTTCACCTCGTTGCTACCATCTACTAGATTAGATCTTGGCTTGTTATTCGTTCTTGCGGTAGGAAATATTTTGTTTTCTACGCTACGAATCCCTACAGTGGTATCAGAGTCGTGTCTATGCATAGATTGGTTGCACGAGTAGAACACAATGGTTTTGTGGGCGTTGATGCTTTTGTTGTCTCTTGTTATGTGTACTTTGCATCTTGCGGTATGGTGGGATGAAGCGGCCCGGGCTAACTTTACATGACCGCGTTCATGAGACTTACTCCACGCTCGACATGCAACTTGTATTGCATAAGTGGCTTTGCGGGTGTCTGTCTCTCTCACCATAGTTAAGATTCAATTTACTATTTCAATTGACAACACTAGTATCAGCGTTGTGGTTCATGTTCGTAGGTAGATTGGACCTTACTCGAAAACCCTAAACCACATAAAATATGCAAACCAAATTAGAGGTGTCTAACTTGTTTTTGCAGGGTTTGGTGATGTGATATGGCCATGATGTGATAATGAATATGTATGAAATGATCATTATTGTATTGTGACAATCGGCAAGAGCCTTATGGTTGTCTTTATATTTCATGTAGTAGTATTATTTCAAAGTAGTTGTAATAGTTGCTACATGTGGTGAACAACCATGAAGACAGCGCCATGGACCTTGACGCACCGCCGACGATGATGGAGATCATGCCCGTGCTTTGGTGATGAAGATCAAAGGCGCGAGATAAAAGGGCCATATCATATCACATTATGAATTGCATGTGATGTTAATCCTTTTTATGCATCTTATATTGCTTAGATCACGACGGTAGCATTATAAGATGATCCCTCTCACTAAAAATCAAGATAATAAAGTGTTCGTCCTTAGTTAGCACCGTTGCTAAGACTCGTTGTTTCGAAGCATCACGTGATGATCGGGTGTGATAGACTCAACGTGTGCATACAACGGATGCAAGCCAGATTTGCACATGCGGAAACTAGGGTTTGACTTGACGAGCCTAGCATGTACAGACATGGCCTCGGAACACGGAAGACCGAAAGGTTAAGCATGAATCATATAGATGATATGATGAACATGTTGATGTTCGCTATTGAAATTACATCATCTCACGTGATGATCGGACTTGGTGTAGTAGATTTGGTTCGTGTAATCACTAAGACAATGCGAGGGATATTGTTTTGAGTGGGAGGTGATGCGCGTGAAACACACGTCCGTTGGGAACCCCAAGAGGAAGGTGTGATGTGCACAGCAGTAAGTTTTCCCTCAGAAAGAAACCAAGGTTTATCGAACCAGGAGGAGCCAAGAAGCACGTTGAAGGTTGATGGCGGAGGAGTGTAGTGCGGCGCAACACCAGGGATTCCGGCGCCAACGTGGAACCTGCACAACACAACCAAAGTACTTTGCCCCAACGTAATAGTGAGGTTGTCAATCTCATCGGCTTGCTGTAACAAAGGATTAACCGTATTGTGTGGAAGATGATTGTTTGCAGAAAACGATAAAGAACAATTGCGGTAGATTGTATGCGATGTAAAGAATGGACCGTGGTCCACGATTCACTAGAGGTGTCTCTCCCATAAGATAAATAGCATGTTGGGTGAACAAATTACAGTCGGGCAATTGACAAATAGAGAGGGCATGACAATGCACATACATGATATGATAAGTATTGTGAGATTTAATTGGGCATTACGACAAAGTACATAGACCGCTATCCGAGCATGCATCTATGCCTAAAAAGTCCACCTTCGAGGTTATCATCCGAACCCCTTCCGGTATTAAGTTGCAAACAACAGACAATTGCATTAAGTATGGTGCGTAATGTAATCAATAACTACATCCTCGGACATAGCATCAATGTTTTATCCCTAGTGACAACAGCACATCCACAACCTTAGAACTTTATGTCACTGTCCCAGATTTAATGGAGGCATGAACCCACTATCGAGCATAAATACTCCCTCTTGGAGTTAAGAGCAAAAACTTGGCCGAGCCTCTACTAATAACGGAGAGCATGCAAGATCATGAACAACACATAGGTAATAGATTGATAATTAACATAACATAGTATTCTCTATCCATCGGATCCCGACAAACACAACATATAGCATTACGGATAGATGATCTTGATCATGTTAGGCAGCTCACAAGATCCAACAATGAAGCACATGAGGAGAAGACGACCATCTAGCTACTGCTATGGACCCATAGTCCGGGGGTGAACTACTCACTCATCACTCCGGAGGCGATCATGGCGGTGAAGAGTCCTCCGGGAGATGATTCCCCTCTCCGGCGAGGTGCAGGAGGTGATCTCCAGAATCCCCCGAGATGGGATTGGCGGCGGCGGCGTCTCAGTAAGGTTTTCCGTATCGTGGCTCCCGGTACTGGGGGTTCCGCGACAAAGGCTTTAAGTAGGCGGAAGGGCAACGCGGGGGGCCACACGAGGCCCCCACACGCCAGGGCCGCGCGGCCAAGGGCCAGGCCGCGCCGCCCTGTTGTGTCGGCGCCTCGTGGCCCCACTTCCTTTCCCCTTCGGTCTTCTGGAAGCTTCGTGCAAAAATAGGACCCTGGGCATTGATTTCGGCCAATTCCGAGAATATTTCTTTACTAGGATTTCTGAAACCAAAAACAGCAGAAAACAACAACTGGCTCTTCGGCATCTCGTTAATAGGTTAGTGCCGGAAAATGCATAAATATGACATAAAGTATGCATAAAACATGTAGATATCATCAATAATGTGGCATGGAACATAAGAAATTATCGATACGTCGGAGACGTATCGGCATCCCCAAGCTTAGTTCTGCTCGTCCGGCGAGTGTAAACGATAACAAAGATAATTTACGGAGTGACATGCCATCATAACCTTGATCATACTATTGTAAGCATATGTAATGAATGCAGCGATCAAAACAATGGTAATGACATGAGTAAACAAATGAATCATAAAGCAAAGACTTTTCATGAATAGTACTTCAAGACAAGCATCAATAGGTCTTGCATAAGAGTTAACTCATAAAGCAATAATTCAAAGTAAAGGTATTGAAACAACACAAAAGAAGATTAAGTTTCAGCGGTTGCTTTCAACTTATAACATGTATATCTCATGGATATTGTCAACATAGAGTAATATAATAAGTGCAATATGCAAGTATGTAGGAATCAATGCACAGTTCACACAAGTGTTTGCTTCTTGAGGTGGAGAGAAATAGGTGAACTGACTCAACATAAAAGTAAAAGAAAGGTCCTTCAAAGAGGAAAGCATTGATTGCTATATTTGTGCTAGAGCTTTTATTTTGAAATCATGAAACAATTTTGTCAACGGTAGTAATAAAGCATATGAGTTATGTAAATTATATCTTACAAGTTGCAAGCCTCATGCATAGTATACTAATAGTGCCCGCACCTTGTCCTAATTAGCTTGGACTACCGGGATCATCGCAATACACATGTTTTAACCAAGTGTCACAAAGGGGTACCTCCATGCCGCCTGTACAAAGGTCTAAGGAGAAAGCTCGCATTTTGGATTTCTCGCTTTTGATTATTCTCAACTTAGACATCCATACGGGGACAACATGGACAACGAGATAATGGACTCCTCTTTAATGCATAAGCATGTAGCAACAATTAGTGTTCTCATATGAGATTGAGGATATATGTCCAAAACTGAAACTTCCACCATGATTCATGGCTTTAGTTAGCGGCCCAATGTTCTTCTCTAACAATATGCCTGCTCTAACCATTAAGTGGTAGATCTCCCTTACTTCAGACAAGACGGACATGCATAGCAACTCACATGATATTCAACAAAGAGTAGTTGATGGCGTCCCCGGGAACATGGTTATCGCACAACAAGCAACTTAATAAGAGATAAAGTGCATAAGTACATATTCAATACCACAATAGTTTTTAAGGCTATTTTGTCCCATGAGCTATATATTGCAAGGCGAATGATGGAAATTTAAAGGTAGCACTCAAGCAATTTACTTTGGAATGGCGGAGAAATACCATGTAGTAGGTAGGTATGGTGGACACAAATGGCATAGTGGTTGGCTCAAGGATTTTGGATGCATGAGAAGTATTCCCTCTCGATACAAGGTTTAGGCTAGCAAGGTTATTTGAAACAAACACAAGGATGAACCGGTGCAGCAAAACTCACATAAAAGACATATTGTAAACATTATAAGACTCTACACCGTCTTCCTTGTTGTTCAAAACTCAATACTAGAAATTATATAGACTTTAGAGAGACCAAATATGCAAACCAAATTTTAGCAAGCTCTATGTATTTCTTCATTAATGGGTGCAAAGTATATGATGCAAGAGCTTAAACATGAGCACAACAATTGCCAAGTATCAAATTATTCAAGACATTTTAGAATTACTACATGTAGCATTTCCCGATTCCAACCATATAACAATTTAACGAAGAAGATTCAACCTTCGCCATGAATACTATGAGTAAAGCCTAAGGACATATTTGTCCATATGCAACAGCGGAGCGTGTCTCTCTCCCACACAATGAATGCTAGGATCCATTTTATTCAAACAAAAACAAAAAAAACAAACCGACGCTCCAAGCAAAGTACATAAGATGTGACTGAATAAAAATATAGTTTCAGGGGAGGAACCTGATGATGTTGTCGATGAAGAAGGGGATGCCTTGGGCATCCCCAAGCTTAGACGCTTGAGTCTTCTTAAAATATGCAGGGGTGAACCACCGGGGCATCCCCAAGCTTAGAGCTTTCACTCCTCTTGATCTTAGTATATCATACTCCTCTCTTGACCCTTGAAAACTTCCTTCACACCAAACTTCAAGCAAACTCATTAGAGGGTTAGTGCACAATCAAAAATTCACACGTTCAGAGGTGACACAATCATTATTAATACTTCTGGACATTGCATAAAGCTACTGGACATTAATGGATCAAAGAAATTCATCCAACATAGCAAAAGAGGCAATGCGAAATAAAAGGCAGAATCTGTCAAAACAGAACAGTTCGTAAAGACGAATTTTAAAATGGCACCAGACTTGCTCAAATGAAAATGCTCAAATTGAATGAAAGTTGCGTACATATCTGAGGATCACGCACGTAAATTGGCATATTTTTCTGAGCTACCTACAGAGAGGCAGGTCGAAATTCGTGACAGCAAAGAAATCTGTAATCGTGCGAGTAATCCAAATCTAGTATGAACCTTACTATCAAAGACTTTACTTGGCACAACAAAGCACAAAACTAAGATAAGGAGAGGTTGCTACAGTAGTAAACAACTTCCAAGACTCAAATATAAAACAAAAATACTGTAGTAAAAACATAGGTTGTCTCCCATAAGCGCTTTTCTTTAACGTCTTTCAGCTAGGCGCAGAAAGTGTAAATCAAGTGTTATCAAGAGATGAAGCATCGACATCATAATTTGTTCTAATAATAGAATCATAAGGTAACTTCATTCTCTTTCAAGGGAAGTGTTCCATACCTTTCTTGAGAGGAAATTGATATTTAATATTACCTTCCTTCATATCAATGGTAGCACCAACGAGTTCGAAGAAAAGGTCTTCCCAATATAATGGGACAAGATGCATTGCATTCAATATCCAAGACAACAAAATCAACGGGGACAAGGTTATTGTTAACGGTAATGCGAACATTATCAACTCTCCCCAAAGGTTTCTTTATAGCATTATCAACAAGATTAACATCCAAATAACAATTTTTCAATGGTGGCAAGTCAAGCATATCATAGATTTTCTTAGGCATAACAGAAATACTTGCACCAAGATCACATAAAGCATTACAATCAAAATCATTGACCTTCATCTTAATGATGGGCTCCCAACCATCTTCTAACTTTCTAGGAATAGAGGTTTCAAGTTTTAGTTTCTCTTCTCTAGCTTTTATGAGAGCATTTGTAATATGTTTTGTAAAGGCCAAATTTATAGCACTAGCATTGGGACTTTTAGCAAGTTTTTGTAAGAACTTTATAACTTCAGAGATGTGACAATCATCAAAATCTAAATCATTATGAGCTACAGCAATGAGATCATCATCCCCAATGTTGGAAAAAATTTCAGCAGTTTTATCACAGGCAGTTTCAGCAGTTTTAGCAATTTCAGGCAGTTTTGTACGCTTTGCACTAGGAGTAGAAACATTGCCAACACCAATTCTTTCAACATTATTAGTAAGAGGTGCAGCAACATGTGGAGCATTATCATTGCTAGTGGTGGTAATAGTCCAAACTTTAGCTACATTATTCTCTTTAGCTAGTTTTTCATTTTCTTCTCTATCCCACCTAGCACGCAATTCAGCCATTAATCTTATATTCTCATTAATTCTAACTTGGATGGCATTTGCTGTAGTAACAATTTTATTTTCAATATCCATATTAGGCATAACTTTCGACTTCAAAAGATCAACATCAGAGGCAAGACTATCAACCTTAGAAGCGAGAATATCAATTTTATTGAGCTTTTCCTCAACAGATTTGTTAAAAGCAGTTTGTGTACTAATAAATTCTTTAAGCATGGCTTCAAGACCAGGGGGTACACTCCTATTATTTTTGTAAGAATTCCCATAAGAATTACCATAACCATTACTATTATTATAAGGATATGGCCTATAGTTATTACTGGAATTGTTCCGATAAGCATTGTTGTTGAAATTATTATTTTTAATGAAGTTTACATCAACATGTTCTTCTTGGAAAACCAATGAAGCTAATGGAACATTATTAGGATCAACATTAGTCCTATCATTCACAAGCATAGACATAATCACATCAATCTTATCACTCAAGGAAGAGGTTTCTTCGACAGAATTTACCTTCTTACCTTGTGGAGCTCTTTCCGTGTGCCATTCAGAGTAATTGATCATCATATTATCAAGGAGCTTTGTTGCTTCACCAGGAGTGATGGACATAAAGGTACCTCCAGCAGCTGAATCCAATAGGTTCCGCGAAGAGAAATTCAGTCCTGCATAAAAGGTTTGGATGATCATCCAAGTAGTCGATCCATGGGTTGGGCAATTTTTAACCAAAGATTTCATTCTTTCCCATGCTTGTGCAACATGCTCATTATCCAATTGTTTAAAATTCATTATGCTACTCCTCAAAGAGATAATTTTAGCAGGGGGATAATATCTACCAATAAAAGCATCCTTGCATTTAGTCCATGAATCAATACTATTCTTAGGCAGAGATAGCAACCAATCTTTAGCTCTTCCTCTTAATGAGAAAGGAAACAATTTCAATTTTATAATATCACCATCTACATCCTTATACTTTTGCATTTCACATAGTTCAACAAAATTATTAAGATGGGCAGCGAGCATCATCGGAACTAACACCAGAAAATTGCTCTCTCATAACAAGATTAAGTAAAGCAGGTTTAATTTCAAAGAATTCTGCTGCAGTAGCAGGTGGAGCAATGGGTGTGCATAGGAAATCATTATTATTTGTGGTTGTGAAGTCACACAACTTAGTATTTTCAGGGGTATTCATTTTAGCAACAGTAAATAAAACAAACTAGATAAAGTAAATGCAAGTAACTAATTTTTTTGTGTTTTTGATATAGAGTGCAAGACAGTAAATAAAGTAAAGCTAGCAACTAAATTTTTTTGTGTGTTTTGTTTAAGTGCAGCAAACAAAGTAGTAAATAAAATAAAGCAAGACAAAAAACAAAGTAAAGAGATTGGGAAGTGGAGACTCCCCTTGCAGCGTGTCTTGATCTCCCCGGCAACGGCGCCGTAAAACGATCTTGATGCGCGTGAAACACACGTCCGTTGGGAACCCCAAGAGGAAGGTGTGATGTGCACAGCGAGTAAGTTTTCCCTCGGAAAGAAACCAAGGTTTATCGAACCAGGAGGAGCCAAGAAGCACGTTGAAGGTTGATGGCGGAGGAGTGTAGTGCGGCGCAACACCGGAGATTCCGGCGCCAACGTGGAACCTGCACAACACAACCAAAGTACTTTGCCCCAACGTAACGGTGAGGTTGTCAATCTCACCGGCTTGCTGTAACAAAGGATTAACCGTATTGTGTGGAAGATGATTGTTTGCAGAAAACAGTAAAGAACAATTGCAGTAGATTGTATGCGATGTAAAGAATAGACCGGGGTCCACAGTTCACTAGAGGTGTCTCTCCCATAAGATAAATAGCATGTTGGGTGAACAAATTACGGTCGGGCAATTGACAAATAGAGAGGGCATGACAATGCACATACATGATATGATAAGTATTGTGAGATTTAATTGGACATTACGACAAAGTACATAGACCGCTATCCAGCATGCATCTATGCCTAAAAAGTCCACCTTCAGGTTATCATCCGAACCCCTTCCAGTATTAAGTTGCAAACAACGAGACAATTGCATTAAGTATGGTGCGTAATGTAATCAATAACTACATCCTCGGACATAGCATCAATGTTTTATCCCTAGTGGCAACAAGCACATCCACAACCTTAGAACTTTCGTCACTCGTCCCAGCATTTAATGGAGGCATGAACCCACTATCGAGCATAAATACTCCCTCTTGGAGTTAAGAGCAAAAACTTGGCCGAGCCTCTACTAATAACGGAGAGCATGCAAGATCATAAACAACACATAGGTAATAGATTGATAATTAACATAACATAGTATTCTCTATCCATCGGATCCCGACAAACACAACATATAGCATTACAGATAGATGATCTTGATCATGTTAGGCAGCTCACAAGATCCAACAATGAAGCACATGAGGAGAAGACGACCATCTAGCTACTGCTATGGACCCATAGTCCAGGGGTGAACTACTCACTCATCACTCCGGAGGCGATCATGGCGGTGAAGAGTCCTCCGGGAGATGATTCCCCTCTCCGGCAGGGTGCCGGAGGTGATCTCCAGAATCCCCCGAGATGGGATTGGCGGCGGCGGCGTCTCGATAAGGTTTTCCGTATCGTGGCTCCCGGTACTGGGGGTTCCGCGACGAAGGCTTTAAGTAGGCGGAAGGGCAACGCGGGGGGCCACACGAGGCCCCCACACGCCAGGGCCGCGCGACCAAGGGCCAGGCCGCGCCGCCCTGTTGTGTCGGCGCCTCGTGGCCCCACTTCCTTTCCCCTTCGGTCTTCTGGAAGCTTCGTGCAAAAATAGGACCCTGGGCGTTGATTTCGTCCAATTCCGAGAATATTTCTTTACTAGGATTTCGAAACCAAAAACAACAGAAAACAACGAATCGGCTCTTCGGCATCTCGTTAATAGGTTAGTGCCGGAAAATGCATAGATATGACATAAAGTATGCATAAAACATGTAGATATCATCAATAATGTGGCATGGAACATAAGAAATTATCGATACGTCGGAGACGTATCAGGAGGTCACCTAGCTAATTTAAGAATTAATAGTAAACTCAAATTTATCCTGAACAAAGTCTAAATTGTATTTGAATTAAATTTTGTAGAATTGGCATCTGTTTTCTACTTTACGCTAAGCTTGTAATTGAGATAGAAATACTGTTAAGTCTGGCAAGTAACTTTACGGACTGGTACAGTATCATTAAAGAATCAAGAAATGATTAAGTCCTATAGCAAACTTTTGGTAATCCTCAAATTGCTGATTCGAAAAGCAATGGTTTCAATTAGTATCTAAAAATTATCTTGTCTCCGTGAAACTTGATGTTCAAATCCGTTTGAAAAGTAAGGAGTTGAAATGTTTGTTTTCAAAATAAGCAAGGTGTGAGATATATGTGATATCTAAGACCTTAATACAAGATAATAGAATATAAATTAGTGAGACTACATAAACTCATAAGTTTTATGGGAATGTACGAAGGTTGAAGACGCTAGGCGTCCCGATCCTCCAACTAGTTGGGCGCTAACGTTATTCGCATATTCATGTAAGCCATATTAGCTTCATCATGAAGTTGTCATGATTTGATGGATAAAATTATGAGTGAAATAGTTCATCACATTAAAAAATTACTAATAGTGAAATCCGGAACACTTGTCATGTGAGGATCAACTTTAAAGTGTGAACCTCAAGGTTATTGGTATTTGACCAACAAACCTAGAAGTTATTGATGTTGAAGTGTTTTCAGAAATACGAGGAAAGTAGAAAGAGAAACTACAAAAGGATTTTGGCAGAAAGAAAGAAAAGACTAGAAAGTCTAGTTCAGGTGTATATAGATGATATACATGTTATGAATGTATTCTTTGATTGGTCACACAATGAAGTTCTTGGGTATTTGTACCATATTGGTTGGTATAAGATGTCATATAACACAACGCAATACACGAATACAATGGCCTAAGTGACTAATAAGGAATGTGGTAATAATGCACATATGGAACAAAATAAAGTGTTATTATGTTCGTCGTTGGCATTCTACCTAGCCCTTCAGATTTATAATAAAGAACTTAATAATTGTTATTTTTCTCTGGTCAAATGAAAACAATGAGTTGTTCAAATTATGACCTTACTCCATGTACGATGGATAAGTTATTATAAATCTTAATGGTGAAACACACATGCTTAACACTGACGCTAAATTGCCTTAAGGCAAATGATTTGAATTCCACTTATAAGTGGAACCGCCATTTAGGTTATATTATAAAGGAACGCATAAAGAAACTCCATGCAAATGGATTTTTTGAGTCATTTGATTTTTGAAATCGTTTGGCACTTGCAAATCATTTCTAAAGAAAATGACTGAAATACTGTTCATAGGCCAAGAGTTGAACGGGCAACTATCTTAGTGGAAACATACATGATGATGTATGTGGTTCATTGGGCATAGTTGTGTGCGGAAGATTATTCTACTTCTTGAAAGCTTCCAACAATGAATTGAGTGTATATATATAGATATTCAATGAGGAAGAAGTCTGAAACATTTGAATAGATTCAAATAAATTTCAGCATGAAGTAGAAATCATCGTAATAGAAAGTCAAATATCTATGATTGGATCATGGTGGAAATATTTGAATTACGAGTTTTTAGCGAACATCTAAGAGAGTTACGAAATTGTTCCACAACTCACGTTTCTCGGAACACCATAGTTATGATGGAGTATTCGAGAGACGTATCCAAACCTTGTTGGATTAATGATGATATATATAAAATCAAATGATGCTATTATATTTTTGTAGATTATGCTTTAGAGACTACTGCTTTTACAATAAATAGAGCGTCATCATAATCTGTTGAAATGACACCATATGAGTTATGGTATGGGTATAAGCCCTAATAGTCCTTTCTTAAAATTTGGTATGCATAGGATAAGTAAATGAGTTTACAAACAAAATCAGATGAATGTCTTTGTTGGTTATCCCAGAGAATAAATTGGGAATTCTTTCCACTATGAAGTCAAAGACAAAAATGTTTGTCGATGTTACTTGTTTATTTCCAAGAAATTGTTTCTAGTGAAGTATTTGAGTGGGAGGACAATGGACCTTGATAAGGTTGATGAACCTGAGCATGATGATCAGAGTAGCGCAACATCGGAAGTGGTTTCGGAAGCAGCCACGACAATCATGGCTCCCATGTCTACAAAGTGTTATAGTCATGAAGATCGAAGTACCTATTGAACCTTGTAGGTATGGTTTACTTTGTGATCAAATAAATGATTTGTGGACAAAGGATTGATTTTGAACAATGATAAACCAACTACATACAAAGAAGCTATGATGGGCCCTGACTCCGTTAAAATGGCTGATGTCTACGCACGCTTCTATTCCTGTAGACAGTGTTGGGCCTCCAAGAGCAGAGGTTTGTAGAACAGCAGCAAGTTTCCCTTAAGTGAATCACCCAAGGTTTATCGAACTCAGGGAGGTAGAGGTCAAAGATATCCCTCTCAAGCAACCCTGCAATTACGATACAAGAAGTCTCTTGTGTCCCCAACACACTTAATACATGATGGCGCGTGAGACACACGTCCGTTGGGAACCCCTAGAGGAAGGTGTGATGCATACAACAGCAAGTTTTCCCTCAGTAAGAAACCAAGGTTATCGAACCAGTAGGAGTCAAGGAACACGTGAAGGTTGTTGGTGGCGGAGTGTAGTGCGGCGCAACACCGGGGATTCCGGCGCCAACGTGGAACCTGCACAACACAATCAAAGTACTTTGCCCCAACGTAACAGATGAGGTTGTCAATCTCACCGGCTTGCTCTGTAAACAAAGGATTAGATGTATAGTGTGGATGATGATGATTGTTTGCAAAGAACAATGAAAGAACAATTGCGGTAGATTGTATTTCGGATGTAAAGAATTGGACCGGGGTCCACAGTTCACTAGTGGTGTCTCTCCCATAAGATAAACGAGATGTTGGGTGAACAAATTACGGCTTGGGCAAATGACAAATAAAGAAGGCATAACAATGCACATACATATATCATGATGAGTACTATGAGATTTAATCGGGGCATTACGACAAAGTACATAGACCGCTATCCGAGCATGCATCTATGCCTAAAAAGTCCACCTTCAAGTTATCATCCGAACCCCTTCCAGTATTAAGTTGCAAACAACGGACAATTGCATTAAGTATGGTGCGTAATGTAATCAACACAAATATCCTTAGACAAAGCATCGATGTTTTATCCCTAGTGGCAATAGCACATCCACAACCTTAGAACTTTCCGTCACCTGTCCCGGATTCAATGGAGGCATGAACCCACTATCGAGCATAAATACTCCCTCTTGGAGTCACAAGTATCAACTTGGCCGTAGCCTCTACTAGCAACGGAGAGCATGCAAGAACATAAACAACATATATGATAGATTGATAATCAACTTGACATAGTATTCAATATTCATCGGATCCCAACAAACACAACATGTAGGATTACAAATAGATGATCTTGATCATGATAGGCAGCTCACAAGATCTAACAAGATAGCACAATGAGGAGAAGACAACCATCTAGCTACCGCTATGGACCCATAGTCCAGGGGTGAACTACTCACACATCGATCCGGAGGCGATCATGGTGATGAAGAGACCTCCGGGAGATGATTCCCCTCTCCGGCAGGGTGCCGGAGGCGATCTCCTGAATCCCCCGAGATGGGATTGGCGGCGGCGTCTCTGTAAGGTTTTCCGTATCGTGGCTCTCGGTACTGGGGGTTTCGCGACGAAGGCTTTAAGTAGGCGGAAGGGCAGAGTCGGGAGAGTCACGAGGGACCCACACAACTGGGCCGCGCTGCCCTAGTGTGGCGTCGCCTCGTGGCCCCACTTCGTATCTCCCTCGGTCTTCTGGAAGCTTCGTGGAAAAATAAGACCCTGGGCGTTGATTTCGTCCAATTCCGAGAATATTTCCTTTGTAGGATTTCTGAAACCAAAAACAGCAGAAAACAGCAACTGGCTCTTCGGCATCTCGTCAATAGGTTAGTGCCGGAAAATGCATAATAATGACATATAATGTGTATAAAACATGTGAGTACCATCATAAAAGTAGCATGGAACATAAGAAATTATAGATACGTTTGGGACGTATCAATACACTTGTCAGATGTATAGGTGCACTAGTTCGGCGAAGAGATAGTGAGATGCAAGTGATATGGATGAATATGAGTGGTAATAGCAATCTGAATAAAATATGGCAGCAAGTAAACATGCAGTAGAACAGTAAATAAACGGAGTTTCGATGCTTGGAAACAAGGCCTAGGGATCATACTTTCACTAGTGGACACTCTCAACATTGATCACATAACTGCATAAACAAATACTACTTTCTCTACACTCTCTTGTTGGATGACAAACACCATTCATTGTGTAGGGCTACAAGAGCTCCCTCAAGCTGGAGTTAACAAGCTCCACAACATTCGGTGTTCATATTTAAGTAACCTTAGAGTGCATAATAGACCATTGCAATTATACCGAGTACTAACATAGCATGCACACTGTCACCGTCAGGCTATGAAAGGGGGAATAGATCGCATCAATACTATCATAGTAATAGTTAACTTCATAATCTACAAGAGATCACAATCATAGCTTATACCAAGTACTACATGATGCACACACTGTCAACATTACATCATGAAGGAGGAATAGACTACTTTAATAACATCACTAGAGTAGCACATAGATGATATTCAACTAGATCACAAAGCTCATGATCACATAAAGATCACATGGGAGAGAGAGATGAACCACATAGCTACGGTACAGCCCTTAGCCTCGGGGAGAACTACTCCCTCCTCATCATAGGAGACAGCAGCGGCGATGAAGATGGCGGTGGTGTCGATGGAGATGCCTTCCGGGGGCAATTCCCCGTCCCGGCGGCGTGCCGGAACAGAGACTTCTGTCCCCCGAATCTTGGCTTCGCGATGGCGGCGGCTCTGGAACTTTTCTCGTATCGTGGCTTATTGGTGTAGGGTTTTCACGAGGGAGACTTTATATAGGCGGAAGGGCAGCCTCGGAAGAGACCTGGGGCCACCAGACCATAGGAGGGCGCCCCCCCCTTGGCCGCGCCGCCATGTGGGGTGGGGCCCCCAGGGCTCCCCTCTGGTCCCTCTTCGGTGCTCTGGAAGCTTCCGGGAAAAATAAGATATTGGGCGTTGATTTCGTCCGATTCCGAGAATATTTCCTGTGTAAGATTTCTGGAACCAAAAACAGCGAGTAAAACGAGAACCGGCACTTCGGCATCTCGTTAATAGGTTAGTTCCGGAAAATGCATATAAATGATGTAAAGTGTGTATAAAACATATGTGTATCATCATAAAAGTAGCATGGAACATAAGAAATTATAGATACGTTGGAGACGTATCAATGGCTAAGAGCCATGAAATCCAAGATAGTATCTAAAATCAAGCTTGGAGCTTGGTAAACCTTTTGAACGAATAAATACTTTTTGAAAGTAAATGGATCTATAAAATTAATAGACTTGGATATAATATCCTTGAACAAGCTCGAATTGTCAAAAGATTGTTTACAACAAAGTTCAAAGAGTTGACTGCGATAAGATTAGATCTTCAGTAGCGATGCTTATACTCTATGCGGATTGTTCTAGTAATCGCTACATATTTCTTTTATGAGATATGCTAGTAGGATGGCAAAATATATTACTTAATAGAAGTGTGTATTAAAGGTATATACAAGATACATCGGAGAGTTTTGCTAGTCCGTAGAATACTAGAAAGGTATACAAACTTCACTGGGTCACGGAGTTGGAATCTTCACCGGATGAAATAATCAAAGGGTTATGATTTCATCAGAAACGATGAAGAAGCTTGCATTTGCAAGAAATTAAGTGGGAGCGCTGAGACATATTTATAATACTTTATGTAGATGACATATCGTTGATTATAAATAATGTAATCATGTACTTGATATGATTAGAAGATTTCATTGAAAATCAACTTCAATGAAAGGATATGGACTAAAAACATATTTAGCGTCAAGATCTATAAAGATAGATTGAAACGCATAATAAGTTTAAGTCAAAGTACATAGAATGAATATTGAAGTAGTTCAATATGAAAACATTAAGAAGGTGCTCTTTTCCATCTGGATGTTTAAACAAGACTTGAGTGTATTTGACACTCAATGAGTAAAAACACATGAGTGATTTTAGATCACGAATAATATGTACACAATCAGATGTCCTATGCTCTAAAAGTGGTACGAGCATATATCAGAATGATTTATATGATGATCATTGGAGAACAGTAAGAATATCCCTGAGTGCTTTGTCAGAGCCGAGGATATATATATATATAGTTTTGTATGGGGTAATGACAAATAAATCATTGTAAGGTGTTACACCGATCTTAGTTTGGTCACATATAAAATAAATTTCAATTTCAATTAGGCTAAATGTGTTCATTAAAAGGTAGCACAATGGGCTAGAAAGAGTCTATGCTAGATTTAGATAAGTTCTAAATATTGTGACGGATTGTACAAATGAAGGCAGAGATCTCATTGTTTTGACAGTGATCAATTGTTTTGACAATGATCAAAGGTGTTTGAGTCGAAGAGTTCTTTGAGAACTTGGTGTAGTTCCGGTAGTGTCAGAACTATGAAACTATATTGTATGTGACAATATTGGTAACATATTTCAGACCTCGGAATTAAGGTTCCACCAGAAGACCAAACATATACGTTTAATGCCGACTCATTTGAAAAACTGAGTAATGCGTAGAGACGCAAATGAATTGCAAAATACATACGTTTCTGAGTATGTCAGATTCGCTGACTGAAACCTCTCCCATAAGCAAACATGATAAGCACCATAAGGCCGAGGTGTTATATATTTACAAATGTAAACTAGATTATTGACTCTAGTGCAAGTGGGAGACTGTTGGAGATATGCCCAAGAGGCAATAATAAAAGTGTTTATTGTTATATCTTAGTGTTCATGATAAAAGTTTACATCCCATGCTATAATTGTATTAACCGGAAACATTAATAGTTGTGTGTATTGTAAACATAAAGGAGTCCCTAGTAAGCCTCTTGTTAAACTAGCTTGTTGATTAATAGATGATCATGGTTTCCTGATCATGAACATTGGATGTTATTAATAACAAGATCATATCATTAGGTGAATGATGTGATGGACATACACCCATAGTAAGCGTAGCATATGATCAAGTCATTTAGTTCTTTATGCTTCTAGCTTTAATATGCATAGTAACTTAATCCTTCGACCATGAGATCATGTTAATCACCTACACCGGATGGATGCTTTGATGACACCAAACACTACTGCGTAAATGGGTTGTTATAAAGGTGGCATTAAGTGTTTGGAAAGTATAGGGTTGAGGCACTTGTATCAATAGTGGCATTTGTCCATCCTAATGACGGATAGATATACTCTGGGCCCTCTCGGTGGAATGACATCCAATTAGCTTGCAAGCATGTGACTGGTTCACAAGGGATATCATATCACGGTACGAGTAAAGAGTACTTATCTGTAACGAGGTTGAACTAGGTATGGAGTTACAGACGATCAAACTTCGGATAAGTAAAATATCGCGAGACAAAGGGAATCGTTATTTTATGTGAATAGTTCTTTTGATCACGAAGTCATCGTTGAATATGTGGGAGCTATTATGGATCTCCAGGTCCCGCTATTAGTTATTGATCGGAGAGGAGTCTCGATCTAGTTCTCGAACCGTAGGGTGACACACTTAAGGTTTGATGTCGTTTTAAGTAGATATGGAATATGGAATGGAGTTAGAATGTTGTTCGGAGTCTCGGATGGGATCCAGGACATCACGAGGAGTTCCGGAATGGTCCGGAGAATAAAATTCATATATAGGAAGTAACTTTCCATGTTTGGAAATGATCCGGTGCATTTATGGAAGGCGCTAGAATGTTCTACAACCTTCCAGAAGAAATCACCATGGAAGGTGGAGTCCCAGATGGACTCCACAAACCCTAGACCGACCAAAGGGGAAGGTGGAGTCCATGGTGGACTCCACCACCATGGCCGGCCATAGGGGAAGGAAAGGGAGCAATCCCACTTCCCCTAGGTTTCACCCATATGGAAGTTTTTTAGTTAGACTCTTATTCGGATTTTGGGCAAACCCTTGGGGGTTCCACCTATATAAAGAGAGGGAGAGCGAGAGGGCTGGCCATGACTTGGCCGCACCACCCAAGGGGCACCAAGGCTGGCGCCCAAGAGCACCCCTCTCCCAAACCCTAGCTACTCCCTCCTCCTTCTTCTCCCGCAGCGCTTACGCCGAAGCCCTGCCGGAGATCTCCACCACCACCGTCACCACACCGTCGTGTTGGCGGGATTCCGAGGAGGATCTACTACATCCGCTGCCCGCTGGAACGGGGAGAAGGACGTCGTCATCAACATCGTACGTGTGACCGAGTACAGAGGTGTTGTCCGACCGTGGTACCGTCAAGATCTTCTACGCGCTTTTGCAAGCGGCAAGTGATCGACTACATCAACCACGAGATCTAATCTCGTTAACGCTTAGCGATCTTCGAGGGTATGTTGATCTTCACCTCGTTGCTACCATCTACTTGATTAGATCTTGGCTTGTTATTCGTTCTTGCGGTAGAATTTTTTTTGTTTTTTATGCTACGAATCCCTACAATTCCTTGAGGTTTCAAATTTTGCACCGTTCAATGCTTCGGAATTCCTCTTTTGTTACCGTTGCACGACCTAAAATATAAGTTATTTCAAATTTTAAATTAATGCTTACAAAATACATTTATCTTTTTTAGAACTTCAAATGTTACTCTTAATTTTCTCAAAAATAGCAACTATGAAAATATATTTCACGGTGATTCTAACAATTTTGAGAATTTTGACTTTATCAAAAAAAATGCATCCTATTTTGGGAAGGAGGGAGTAGTAGAGGCTAGATACTAGATAAAAGAAAATCCTCCACTCTATATATTTACTTCAATGCTTTCAATCGGGTTAACTAGTTATACTACTTCATTTAATAAAGATGTGCATATCTCCACTTTTATTGATTCAAAGATTTAGAAAATATCTTTTCATTAATTGTGAGATTTTTAGACGGCTTTTTACGCAGCGGTAGTACGACCAGAAATGGGGAACCGTATATTCAAAATCAACCATCAAATAGACAGTCCACTCGCCTTGCACTTGCCGGATTTGCCCTTCTTCTCAACCATCGTCAGTTTCCATTTATGAGTGAATTTATATGGTGTTTTAAACTTACTTTATGAATATAAAATTCCTCATCAAATGCCCCATCTACTAATATTTGTGTTGATTATGTATGATTAATTGTTTCTGATCATTCGAACATTTCGCAACCATTAGTTTTTGTTATGATTTTATTATTTTTCCTTAGCTTTGGTGTGTGTTTAGGTGTACTATAATTCGTATGAATAAATCATGACGAAAGATCCATTTTGGATGCAATCTGGAGGAGTCACAGGCACCAGATGCAGGACATGTCGAGTGTGGAGCAAAATGATATTTTTTTATCACAACAAATTAAAGATTCAAGGCCATGGTGTTGTATCCCTTGTATATACGGATCCGACAAGCCCAAGAACACCCATTAGGAGTTTGTATGAAGAAATGTCTTTCAAAACAAATTCCATGATAAAGATAACGAGCATCAGTATGATTAGGGTGGCCTTACCAGCCAACCCCACCAACATCCAATGGGTCCAGGACGTTAAATCGCGCATATTTCGTGAAGGGGCGACCAGCATATTTGATGCAGAAGACTCCTAAAAGATCTAACTAACCTAAAGATCATATTTAAGGTTGCAAATCCCTAGCCACCGCCTCACTCGTGCATGCCTCCATAAAAAAATCAGTCTCCATCACCAAGGCAGATCTCTGCTTCACACCACCTCAAGATCCATCTTCATCCACTATAGGGTTGCATGCAAGGAAAAAAAATTGTCCTACACAAACCACCCAAGATCTATCTATGAGGATGCGTGAAGATTTTAAACGTAGTGATCCCCTGCATCTAGGTGTATTCCTCCCAACCACGAGGATTATTTCCTTCTTGCTCTGAGGGTCAAACGTATCATCCCTCCGGTAGTATCCACGCATGCGGTGATTCAATCCATCGGTGTTCTGCCTTCTAGGGTGTTGCGCTCACGGTGAGAGTGGTGCGGCCTTTCGGCGAATGTGGAGAACTCTACAAGGGAGGGGAAGAGAGAGATATAGATAGATAGATATATAGATAGATAGATAGGTAGATAGAGAGAGAGAGAGGGTAACATCCAAAGAACCGAGGGATTGATTGTGTACGATGACGAGGGGTTGCTTCTGTTTAGATAGGAGGAGACGGGAGGGGAAACAACTTGGAGGAGGAGCAGAGGCTTCCCCTCCCCATATGGAAGGTTAGGTGCTCCTAGTGAATGGGTTAGTTCAGTTCATTGTATCCTAGGAAAGGAGGGTTCACGGTAATACCTAATGAATATCAAGAACTACCTCATGTACGACCAACGGTAGGATACAAGATGTGTATCGATTTTAGAAAACTGAATAAGGAAATAATAAAAGATCACTATTCTATACCCTTCATAGATCAAACATTGACTTGCTAAGCATTCTCATTTCTGTTACTTGGATAGTTATTCTAGTTTTTCACAAATAGTTTTCCACCCTGATAATCAACTCCAAACTACATTTAATTGTCCTTTTGGTTTCTATGTTGATGAGTGCATTTTTAGCATGTTTTCGTACCGTTATTTCATTAAGTTATCATTAAGTAGTGGTAGGTATTTTGTATTTCACCGCGCTACCGCGCCCTTTTATGCTTGTTGATGGCGTGTAAGCCACACGTCCGTTGGGAACCCCAAGAGAAAGGTGTGATGCGCACAACAGCAAGTTTTCCCTCATTAAGAAACCAAGGTTATTGAACCAGTAGGAGTCAAGGAACACGTGAAGGTTGTTGGTGGTGGAGTGTAGTGCAGCGCAACACCAGGGATTCCGGCGCCAACGTGGAACCTGCACAACACAATCAAAGTACTTTGCCCCAACGTAACGCAGTGAGGTTGTCAATCTCACCCGGCTTGCTATAAACAAAGGATTAGATGTATTGTGTGGAAGATGATGTTTGTTTGCGAAGAACAGTAAAGAACAATTGCAGTAGATTGTATTTCAGATGTAAAGAATGGACGGGGGCCCACAGTTCACTAGTGGTGTCTCTCCCATAAGATAAATAGTATGTTGGGTGAACAAATTACAGTTGGGCAATTGACAAATAAAGAAGGCATAACAATGCACATACATATATCATGATGAGTACTATGAGATTTAATCGGGGCATTACGACAAAGTACATAGACCGCTATCCAAGCATGCATCTATGCCTAAAAAGTCCACCTTCATGTTATCATCCGAACCCCTTCCAGGTATTAAGTTGCAAACAACGGACAATTGCATTAAGTATGGTGCGTAATGTAATCAACACAAATATCCTTAGACAAAGCATCGATGTTTTATCCCTAGTGGCAACAGCACATCCACAACCTTAGAGGTTGTCGTCACTCCCAGCATTCAATGGAGGCATGAACCCACTATCGAGCATAAATACTCCCTCTTGGAGTTACAAGTATCAACTTGGCCAGAGCCTCTACTAGCAACGGAGAGCATGCAAGAACATAAACAACATATATGATAGATTGATAATCAACTTGACATAGTATTCAATATTCATCGGATCCCAACAAACACAACATGTAGCATTACGGATAGATGATCTTGATCATGATAGGCAGCTCACAAGATCTAACATGATAGCACAATGAGGAGAAGACAACCATCTAGCTACTGCTATGGACCCATAGTCCAGGGGTGAACTACTCACACATCGATCCGGAGGCGATCATGGCGATGAAGAGACCTCCGGGAGATGATTCCCCTCTCCGGCGGGGTGCCGGAGGCGATCTCCCGAATCCCCGAGATGGGATTGGCGGCGGCGGCGTCTCTGGAAGGTTTTCCGTATCCTGGCTCTCGGTACTGGGGGTTTCGCGACGAAGGCTTTAAGTAGGCGGAAGGGTAGGTTTAGGGGCGACACGAGGGACCCACACACTAGGGCCGCGCGGCCAAGGCCTGGGCCGCGCCGCCCTGTTGTGTCGCCACCTCGTGGCCCCACTTCGTATCTCCCTCAGTCTTCTGGAAGCTTCGTGGAAAAATAAGACCCTGGCGTTGATTTCGTCCAATTCCGAGAATATTTCCTTTGTAGGATTTCTGAAACCAAAAAAACAGCAGAAAACAGCAACTGGCTCTTCGGCATCTCGTCAATAGGTTAGTGCCGGAAAATGCATAATAATGACATATAATGTGTATAAAACATGTGAGTATCATCATAAAAGTAGCATGGAACATAAGAAATTATAGATACGTTTGGGACGTATCAAGCATCCCCAAGCTTAGTTCCTACTCGCCCTCGAGTAGGTAAACGATAACAAGGATAATTTCTGAAGTGACATGCTATCATAATCTTGATCATACTATTGTAAACCATATGAGATGAATGCAGCGATTCGAAGCAATGGTGAAGACAATGAGTAAACAAATAAATCATATAGCAAAGACTTTTCATGAATAATACTTTCAAGACAAGCATCAATAAGACTTGCATAAGAGTTACTCATAAAGCAATAAATTCAAAGTAAAGGCATTGAAGCAACACAAAGGAAGATATAAGTTTCAGCGGTTGCTTTCAACTTCAACATATATATCTCATGGATAATTGTCAACACAAAGTAATATAACAAGTGCAATAAGTAAACATGTAAGAATCAATGCACAGTTAACACAAGTGTTTGCTTCTAAGATACAAAGAATGGGTAAACTGACTCAACAATAAAATAGAAGATAGGCCCTTCGCGGAGGGAAGCATGGATTACTATTTTTGTGCTAGAGCTTTTCATTTTGAAAACATAGAAACAATTTTGTCAACGGTAGTAATAAATCATATGTGTTATGTATAAGATATCCTATAAGTTGCAAGCCTCATGCATAGTATACCAATAGTGCTCGCACGTTGTCCTAATTAGCTTGGATTAACATTGATTATCATTGCATAGCATATGTTTCAACCAAGTGTCACAAAGGGGTACCTCTATGCCGCTTGTACAAAGGTCTAAGGAGAAAACTCGCATTGGATTTCTCGCTTTTGATTATTCTCAACTTAGACATCCATACCGGGACAACATAGACAACAGATAATGGACTCCTCTTTAATGCATAAGCATTCAACAACAAATAAAATTCTCATAAGAGGTTGAGGATTAATTGTACAAACTGAAACTTCCACCATGGATTATGGCTGTAGTTAGCGGCCCAATGTTCTTCTCTAACAATATGCATACTCAAACCATTTGATCATGAAAATCGCCCTTACTTCAGACAAGACGAACATGCATAGCAACTCACATGATATTCAACAAAGGTGTAATAGTTGATGGCGTCCCCAGAAACATGGTTACCGCTCAACAAGCAACTTATTAAGAAATAAGATACATAGCTATATATTCTTCACCACAATAGTTTTTAAGGCTATTTTCCCATGAGCTATATATTGCAAAGACAAAGGAAAGAATTTTAAAGGTAGCACTCAAGTAATTTACTTTGGAATGGCAGAGAAATACCATGTAGTAGGTAGGTATGGTGGACACAAATGGCATAGTTTTTGGCTCAAGGATTTGGATGCACGAGAAGAATTCCTCAATACAAGGCTAGGCTAGCAAGGTTGTTTGAAGCGAACTCAAGTATAAAACGGTGCAGCAAAACTCACATATGAACATATTGCAAGCATTATAAGACTTTACATCGTCTCCTTGTTGTTCAAACACCTTAACCGAGAAAATATCTAGACTCTAGAGAAACTAATCATGCAAACCAGATTTTAACAAGCTCTATGTAGTTCTTCATTAATAGGTGCAAAGTACATGATGCAAGAGCTTAAACATGATCTATATGAGCACAACAATTGCCAAGTATCAAATTATTCAAGACATTATACCGTTTACCACATGCAGCATTTTCTGTTTCCAACCATATAACAATGAACGAAGTAGTTCACCCTTCGCCATGAACATTAAAAGTAAAGCTGAGAACATATGTGTTCATACGAAACAGCGGAGCGTGTCTCTCTCCCAAACAAAGAATGCTAGGATCCGATTTTATTCAAACAAAAACAAAATAAAAACAAACAGACGCTCCAAGTAAAGCACATAAGATGTGACGGAATAAAAATATAGTTTCACTAGAGGTGACCTGATAAGTTGTCGATGAAGAAGGGATGCCTTGGGCATCCCCAAGCTTAGATGCTTGAGTCTTCTTAAAATATGCAGGGATGAACCACGGGGGCATCCCCAATCTTACACTTTTCACTCTTCTTGATCATATTGTATCATCCTCCTCTCTTGACCCTTGAAAACTTCCTCCACACCAAACTCGAAACAATCTCATTAGAGGGTTAGTGCATAATTGAAAATTCATATATTCAGAGGTGACATAATCATTCTTAACACTTCTGGACATTGCACAAAGCTACTGAAAGTTAATGGAACAAATAAATCCATCAAACATAGCAAAACAGGCAATGCGAAATAAAAGGCAGAATCTGTCAAAACAGAACAGTCCGTAAAGACGAATTTTTAGAGGCACTGGACTTGCTCAGATGAAAATGCGCAAATTGAATGAAAGTTGCGTACATATCTGAGGATCACGCACGTAAATTGGCAGATTTTTCTAAATTTTCTACAGCAGGGGCGGCTCAATTTCGTGACAGCAAGGAATCTGTTCCTGAGCAGTAATCCAAATCTAGTATTGACTTTACTATCAAAGACTTTACTTGGCACAACAATGCAATAAATAAAGATAAGGAGAGGTTGCTATAGTAGTAACAACTTCCAAGACTCAAATATAAAACAAAGTGCAGAAGTAAAATAATGGGTTGTCTCCCATAAGCGCTTTTCTTTAACGCCTTTCAGCCTAGGCGCGGAAAGTGTGTATCAAGTATTATCAAGAGATGAAGCATCAACGAGAGGGGTTTGGAGTTTTCTCAACTATGCATTGTATCTTATCTATGTAAGTTTCAGAGGCCCCTTTTTCATTACTCTTAGGCTTGCTATTCTCATCAAACAAATTTTCAGGAACAAGCCAACCATAGTTATTTTCTAGAGATTCATGCATTCCTAGGAGCTTGCAAGGTATTGATGTCTTAATCTCCCCTTCACAATTAACTTTATTAGTGTACTTTAATCTATCTTTTTCCATTTTTTCAAGGGTACTAGCAAAATTGGTATAAGAGCCAAGCATCTTATATTTAATAAAGACTTTTCTAGCCTCTCTTGCTACACCACCAAATTCTTTAAGAAGGGTTTCTAAGACAAAATCTTTCTTTTCTCCTTCCTCCATATCACAGAATGTAAGAAACATGTGTTGAATTATAGAATTGAGATTAACAAATTTAGTTTCCAACATGTGTACTAAAGAAGCAGCAGCAATTTCATAAGTAGGGGCAAGTTCTACCAAGTGTCTATCTTCAAAATCTTCAGCTGTACTAACATGAGTGAAAAAATCTTCTATATTATCTCTTCCAATTATAGACCCTCGTCCCACCGGTATGTCTTTTAGACGGTACTTAGGAGGAAACATGATGAAATAAACAAAAGGTAAATAAAGTAAATGCAAGTAACTAATTTTTTTGTGTTTTCAATATAGAGAACAAGACAGTAAATAAAGTAAAACTAGCAACTATTTTTTTTGTGTTTTTGATATAGAGAGCAAACAAAGCAGTAAATAAAATAAAGTAAAGCAAGATAAAAACAAAGTAAAGAGATTGGATGTGAGAGACTCCCCTTGCAGCGTGTCTTGATCTCCCCGGCAACGGCGCCAGAAAAAGAGCTTGATGGCGTGTAAGACACACATCCGTTGGGAACCCCAAGAGGAAGGCGTGATGCGCACAGCAGCAAGTTTTCCCTCAGTAAGAAACCAAGGTTATCGAACCAGTAGGAGTCAAGGAACACGTGAAGGTTGTTGGTGGCGGAGTGTAGTGCGGCGCAACACCAGGGATTCCGGCGCCAACGTGGAACCTGCACAACACGATCAAAGTACTTTGCCCCAACGTAACAGTGAGGTTGTCAATCTCACCGGCTTGCTCAGTAAACAAAGGATTAGATGTATTGTGTGGAAGATGATGTTTGTTTGCGAAGAACGATAAAGAACAATTGCGGTAGATTATATTTCAGATGTAAAGAATGGACCGGGGTCCACAGTTCACTAGTGGTGTCTCTCCCATAAGATAAATAGCATGTTGGGTGAACAAATTACGGTTGGGCAATTGACAAATAAAGAAGGCATAACAATGCACATACATATATCATGATGAGTACTATGAGATTTAATCAGGGCATTACGACAAAGTACATAGACCGCTATCCAGACATGCATCTATGCCTAAAAAGTCCACTTTCGGGTTATCATCCGAACCCCGTCCGGTATTAAGTTGCAAACAACGAGACAATTTCATTAAGTATGGTGCGTAATGTAATCAACACAAATATCCTTAGACAAAGCATTGATGTTTTATCCCTAGTGGCAACGAGCACATCCACAACCTTAGAGGTTGTCTGTCACTCCCAGATTCAATGGAGGCATGAACCCACTATCGAGCATAAATACTCCCTTTTGGAGTTACAAGTATCAACTTGGCCGAGCCTCTACTAGCAATGGAGAGCATGCAAGAACATAAACAACATATATGATAGATTGATAATCAACTTGACATAGTATTCAATATTCATCGGATCCCAACAAACACAACATGTAGCATTACGGATAGATGATCTTGATCATGATAGGCAGCTCACAAGATCTAACATGATAGCACAATGAGGAGAAGACAACCATCTAGCTACTGCTATGGACCCATAGTCCGGGGGTGAACTACTCACACATCGATCCGGAGGCGATCATGGCGATGAAGAGACCTCCGGGAGATGATTCCCCTCTCCGGAAGGGTGCCGGAGGCGATCTCCTGAATCCCCGAGATGGGATTGGCGGCGGCGGCGTCTCTGGAAGGTTTTCCGTATCGTGGCTCTCGGTACTGGTGGTTTCGCGACGAAGGCTTTAAGTAGGCGGAATGGTAGGTTTAGGGGCGACACGAGGGACCCACACACCAGGGCCACGCGGCCAAGGCCTGGGCAGCGCCGCCATGTTGTGTCGCCACCTCGTGGCCCCACTTCGTATCTCCCTCAGTCTTCTGGAAGCTTCGTGGAAAAATAAGACCCTGGGCGTTGATTTCGTCCAATTCCGAGAATATTTCCTTTGTAGGATTTCTGAAACCAAAAACAGCAGAAAACAACAAGCTGGCTCTTCGGCATCTCGTCAATAGGTTAGTGCCGGAAAATGCATAATAATGACATATAATGTGTATAAAACATGTGAGTATCATCATAAAAGTAGCATGAAATATAAGAAATTATAGATACGTTTGGGACGTATCACTTGTCTACCCAGGATCTCCAAATAATAAGTCAATAATGAAATACTAATGAAACTATCATATCCTGGCATTTTGACGTGATAAAAATCATTCTTGCACTTAATAATACGCCTGGGCGAAAGGACAATGCGAGGACAACCTTATGTAATTAAGTTTAACGGGCATCGTTACGGGCGGGCCTTGCCCGTACCGTCCGCTCGTACCACCCGTCGGAAGCACCACCTCGCCAAATACTTTCACCTCGCGAGACGGATCTGAGATCCACGCACAAATATGGCCATAATCATGTGAGGCGGCTCATATTGCACTAAGAACTATGAAGAACATGAGAGAAATAGATCAAGCTACTACCACAAACCCGTAGTCCAGAGGTGAACTACTCTCCCTTGATCATGGTGATGATGATGAAGATGATGGAGAAGGTGGAGATCCCTCCAGCGGTAATACCAGTGGAGTTTCCCCCTCCAATCTTCTCTGCAGCAGCCTCCATTTTCGTGTTTATGTGTTTGTGTGGCGGTCTCCTCCCGAGAACTCTTCGAGGCCATATATATAATGATTTTTAGGTCAAAATACGTCGGTGGGCGTCAGAATCAGGGCAATCGGACGATCGACGACCGAAAGAGGGTGGGGTTCCAGGGCTTCTTCTCCCGATGACAAAGTGACGCTCCAAAGATCCCAGATAAATTTGACTCCATATAGGTCTCTGAAAGTGAAAAATACGCAAAACAGGGTTTCCGGGGTTATAAACCAAATAAAGGGGATCATTGGTTAATCCCCATAAATCAATGTAAAACATGGTATTATCATCATAATGTTGCAAATATGTGATAATTTAATATGATAATGGACAAAGTTCATTTATGCATTTACATGCATCAAAGCTCCGCTGTGTCTCCCTCTTCCTCACTTCTGATGCATGTATAATGCATACATGAACTTTGTCCTTTATCATATTGAATTCCCACATATTTGCAACATATATGATGATAATACCATGTTTTACATTGATTTATGGGGATTTACCAATGATACCCTTATTTGGTTTATAACTATGCAGAACAGGAAAACCCTATTTTCCGTATTTTTCACTTTAAAAGACCTATATGGAGTCAAATTGACCTAGGATTTTTGTAGCGTTACTTTTCATGGGAGAAGCACCCCTGGGACCTGGACGCACACCTGGAGAGGCCCGAGGCCCGAAAGAGACCAGGTGGCGCACCCTACCTTGCTAGGCGCGCCACCCAACCTCTTTCGGCCGTCGATCGTTCGATTGCCCTTATTCTTTCGCCCACCGACGTATTTTGACCTAAAAATCACTATATATATGGCTCCGAAGAGTTCTCGGGGCGGGGGACAGTGCCACACAAACACAGAAACCTGAAAATAGAGGCTGTTGCAGAGAAGATTGGAGGGGGAAACTCCGTCGGGATCACGGCCAGAGGGATCTCCACCTTCTCCAATGTCTTCATCATCATCACCATGATCAAGGAAGAGTAGTACACCTCTGGACTATGGGTTTGTGGCAGTAGCTTGATCTATTTCTCTCATGTTCTTGATAGTTCTTAGTGCCATATGAGCTGCCTAACATGATTATGGGCATATTTGTAGTACATATGTGGTGGATCCTTATTCTATGATATTGTGCTATGAGATATGATTAAATTATGTGTAAGATGTATTGATAGATGCATATTATGTAGCCCATTCTTATGTACTTGTTATGATCCAACATCTACGCAAGAGCGTGTGTGGGGTGATGTGTGTATTAGATGGAGTAGCATGGTTTTAGTGATTGGATAGTGACAATATGTTCAAGATCTATTATGTCTTTGCCTTTTCTTTTGCTACCTCACTAGAGATAAAGTGAATACATGTGCTATGTTCGTCACGTGACAGTAGTGATGATCTTGTTTATTCAAGGTAGAATATTTGATATTCAAACTTCATGTTAAAGTACACTTATGTCTATGCTCTGTTAATTCTTAATACAAGATTGATGAAGTTTCTTTCTTGTGGAGCATAAGAGAGATGTGTTGCATCATCTATATGTTAGGACGTGATGCCCATATTAATTCTGATCTTACGCATACTATTATTTGCACCTTCATATCTCATTGATGAATTGTTATTTATCCACTGCCACTTAAAGAGAGAATAGTCAAGTGAACCCATGAACCCCGGTCCACTTTTTATCATAAGAAACACCTTTATATTGCTTTTATCTTGTTTTCTATTTGCTGCAATATTTTAATCCGAAAATACAAAAATATTAACTTTTCTTATTTGCATCTAAAACACCAAAAACAATCAACCTCTTTACAATTTTTACTTAGTTATTTTATCTAGTCTAGTTTTATTTGCTTTATTTCTACTTGTGTCTAATTACCTACGCGAAACCGTGTGCTTCACAACCACACGGTGGAGTTGGGGACACAAGGCTTTTATTTTACTTGTAGGATTGCTAGAAAAAGGGAGAAGAGAATACTCTTTGTCTAGTTCCCTGGAAGTTCGATATAAACCCTCGAGTCACTCTTGTGGGGAAAATACTCTGCTGATACAACACTCTGCACTTGGAGTCACAACGTATCAAGATCTTTTGGCGTTGCTAATAGCTGTCATCAAGCTTCCATGAAGAGCTAGCGGATGCGGGGATGGCTAGAGTGGTGACACGACACAATAGTGGCCATGGCGAGCTCGGCCGCATGGTGCGGGAGCAAGAAAGTGTGGCACAGTGAAATCCGACACCGGCACGGCATCCGTAGATGCGAGCGCGTCCAGCGGACATGGTTGTTGCATACTCCCCATCCTCGCCATCATAGCCTTCAGTTTTTCCCCCGCTGTACGGCGTACTCTGCCTCCACTCCATGCTTTTGTTACAAAGAGGAAGGAATCTGGCAGGTGAGTTCCACCTAAATTTTACCATGCCACGTAAGCCTGACACCGGGCCCCATCGGTGAGAAAATCACTTATAGCGTATCAACTGGCCAAGGAGTGATTTTTTTACACTGTTAGTGAATTGTGGTTGTTTTTTGCAAACTTTTTTTTGTTGTAAAGAGATGATTTTTTTGAACCCAAGCCCTTTGTGGTGATATTTTTGCATCTCTTACTAGTTGAGTTCCCTTGGTCTAAACAAGTGTGGGATCCATGGGAATATCTCCGCGATACTCCCTTTTAATCAGAATACCTTGCTAGATATAGCAAGGTCGCCGCAGTCTGTCTTCTAAACCTAGAGCAGCCTCCACCTCCTCGTCCTCCATAGATCAGTAAAGAGTAAGATTTCTAATTCTATAGACATACCTTGGATCCACAATATTTCTGTTTGTTGACCACTGGACATGTTTTTGGCCCAAGTGACCCAAGCCCATATGTGTGCTGACCTATAAAAGGAGGGAGCTGGAGGAGAGCTAACCCTAAGACAGAAAAACCACACCAGCCGCCAGGGACCAAGGGGAGGAGGTGAGCTGCTGCTCCATCACCAAGATGAGGTGAGATGCTACTCCAACATGGTGTCCGAGCAAGGCGGCAGTGGGGCCTGAAGGGGAACCGGTTCAGGCAGGGAGTGGGTCTGCCCGGCGGAGAGGAGACGAGGTGGTGCTGCATGCAAGGGGAAGGAGAAGGAGAAGCTGGACTGTGGTTCTTGCTGCTGCGTGCAGCTGCTCGTCCAGGAGTGAAGCAGGGGTGGTGGTTTCTCAAGTTGTGTGTGTCTTCTGCTGGTGAAAGGAGGTTCTTTGGTAAGCGTGCCCCGAAGTTGTTTGTTGTTTTCTGCTGGGTGAAGGTGAGAGTGCAGATGGGTGAGCCCAAAGGCCTTGCGGAGACTCTCGAGCAGCTCATGCTGTTTCTCTCAAAAGGGGGTGGCTCTGAGGCCATTGTTCCCCGACAAGAAGTGGTTCAGAAGATTGACCTATCACCCACAGACATCAAGCTAGAGGGGGTTACCAACTATCTGAGTTGGTCTCGGAGGGCAATGTTGGCTGTGGATCAGAAAGATCTTGATGGGTACTTATTGGGGACTGTCAAAGAACCAGGAGACAAGACTAGTGCTGAGGGAAAGAAGTGGAAAACCATCAACTCTCTGCTTATTGGGTGGCTGTTGAACTCGGTGGTGTCCTCCATTGGGCGTTCCGTGGAGGGGTTGTCCACAGCTGCTGAAATATGGAAGACTTTGTCCATCTAGTACTCTGGTAAGGGCAATGTCATGCTCATTGCTCAGATTGATGGGAAGATTCGCCATCTCCGCTAGGGGGACATGATAATGATGGCATATGTGGCAGAGTTGCAAGCCTTATGGGCTGATCAGGATAACTGTGACCCTCTCGAACTCTATGATGTAGCCTCCATCGAGTCAGGGCAAAAGTGGATAGCGCGCAGGCGTGTGCTCAAGTTTTTGGAGGGGCTAAGTAAGTGCTTTGATGGCAGAAAGGCATCTCTGCTGCACCACACCTCCTTGCCCCACTCTTGACGAGGACATTGCAGCAATGGCTCAAGAGGAGGTGCGGCTCTCTCTGGAACCAGCAGATGAGAAAGTTGTGTTAGCTCCAACGTTTGCTGTGACCGAGCGTAGAGAGTGGAAAGAGACTAGGGACTATTTCATTTGTGGGGAGACTGGTCACCTGAAGTGGTACTGCCCAACTCGTGGTAGAGGCAGGGGATATAATAGAGGGGGAAGTAGCATGATGTCAGGAGGTAGAGGTGGATACTCAAGACGTCAAACTGCTAGAGGTAGAGGAGGACACACCGGAAACTCCGGTGGTCAGAGTGCACACATGGCGACTGAAGTGGATAATGGGACATCAAAGGATGCAGAAGTGGATGGTGCTGCCTATGGAAACTTTGCTAACTTGGTCTCCATGGATGAAGGTAATTCTGAAAAAGCATCCCTTGCTACTAATGAGAATGATACAGAATGGATTCTTGACCCTGGCGCATCTAAGCATGTTGCGAGTAAATTCGGTGTGTTTGAGTCTTACATTAAGCATCCTCCTACTCACAAAGGCACCATTCAAATTGCTGATGGTACAAAACAACCTGTTGTTGGAGAAGGCATAGTAAAGTGCACTTCAAACATCTCTTTGTCATATGTTCTACACGCCCCAGCGTTTCCTGTTAATTTTCTCTCTCTGAGTGCTCTCATTGATGACATAGACTATAGTGTGACCCTTAATAAGTTTGGTGTCGTGATTCAGGAGCGGGAGACAAGGCAGATGGTTGGGACTTGCACCAGGCGTAAGGGGCTCTGGTATGTGGAAAAAGGGGTGCATCCAGAGTTGGTGTATGCTGCAACCATGGAGGACAAGGAGAAACAAGCTATGATCCATCACTGTAGGATGGGGCATGTGTCTTTCGATAAGATGAGTAGAATATTTCCTGATATTATGTGTGGAATAAGCAATGGCAAGTTAATATGTGATGCTTGCGAATATGCTAAACATACAAGAGCCTCATATGTGAGTAAGGGGCTTAGAGAGCATATCTCCTTTTATGCTTATTCATTCAGACATATGGACTTCCCCAGTGGTGTCAATGAATGTAATGAAGTACTTTGTTACCTTTATTGACTGTTATTCTCGTATGACTTGGGTTTATTTGATGCGCCACAAGGATGAGGTGTTTCACTATTTTCAGAACTTCCATGCATATGTAAAGAATCAGTTTCAAGTACAGGTGCAGGTGCTCAGGTCTGAACAAGGTATTCTTCATCAAACGACTTTCCCAGATACCCCTCCCCAAAACGGTGTGGCAGAGCTGAAAAACAGACATGTTTTGGAAGTAGCTCACTCGCTGATGTACACAATGAATGTGCCCAAGTTCCTGTGGAGTGAAGCAGTCATGACAGCCACTTTTTTTATTAACAGGACACCCTCCAGGATACTCGGTATGAAATCCCCATGCGAGTTGTTGTTTGGAAAAAATAAGTTTGTTGTCCCTCCGAAATTATTTGGCAGTACATGCTTTGTTCGGGACCATAGACCATAGACCATGCTTTGTTCGAGCAGTAAAATGTGTTTTTGTTGGTTATTCCTCTAGTCAGAAGGGGTATAAATGTTGGTGTCCCTCTGCAAAACACATGTTTGTAAGTATGGATGTCACCTTCAGGGAATCCGAGCCATTCTATGGTGAGCAAACTGATCTGAGCTTGTTGTTTGCAGAACTTGACCAACTTCACTCTGTGCAAGATGGTCACGAGGGGGAGAAGGTAGTATCTCACACTAAGGGAGATTCTATGGGTACTAAACCTGATGGTGATGTGCAGGTTCAAGTCCAACCAATAGTGGGAACGATTCCGCTTGATTCTCCCCAGATTCCTGCTCCTGTTCAGGATCGGTGGCCACAGAATCTCCAAGTGTACACTAGACGGCAGCCACATGTGTAGGGGGAGCAGGAAGGAAGTGATGTGAGTTCATCTGACACAGTGGGACAACAACCACATGTGCAGGGGGAACAACAAGGCAGTGCTAGCAGCCCATCTGACACAATGGATCTGCCAATTGCATTGCGAAAGGAGACACATGAAGCAGACAGAAAGGGTGAAGTGGCAAGGAAGGCTCTTTGCGAAAATGCATGCTCTACAAACTGCTTCTGATGAACATGACATTAGCAAATTTATTTCTTACAAGGCTTTGTCTCCTTCCTATAGAGCTTTTGTGACCTCTCTACAAACCGTGTCAATTCCAAACGATTGGAAGACGGCAAAGCAAGATCCGAAGTGGCGCGAAGCGATGATAGAAGAGTTGGAAGCACTGAAGAAAAACAAGACATGAGTGCTAACCACATTGCCAACAGGGAAAAAGGCAGTGAGTTGTAAGTGGATATATATTGTGAAGCGGAATCCTGAAGGGAAGGTAGAAAGGTATAAGGCCAGATTGGTCGCTAGAGGGTTTAGTCAAACTTATGGAATTTACTACGATGAGATGTTTGCTCCAATGGCGAAGATGAACACAGTAAAAATATTGGTTTCATCTGCTGCTAACTTTGGGTGGAAGTTGCATCAACTAGATGTCAAGAATGCCTTCTTACATGGTGACCTGCAGGAAGAAGTGTACATGGAGATACCACCAGGTTTTGGTACCTCACAGACCAAGGGAAAAGTATGCAGGCTAAAGAAATCCTTGTATGGTCTGAAGCAATCTCCAAGGGCATGGTTTGATAGGTTTAGACGAGCTGTGTGTGGTATGGGGTATGGTCAATGCAATGGTGACCACACGGTGTTCTATAGACACGGCGAGCGGGGATCACCATTCTTGCGGTTTATGTGGATGACATTATCATCACTGGAGATGACCAAGAGGAAATAAAGATATTGAAGGAGTGTCTGAGCAAGGAGTTTGAGGTGAAAGATTTGGGCAACCTAAAATATTTCCTTGGCATAGAAGTGGATCGGACAGAGAAGGGAATATCTTTATGTCAACGAAAATACACCCTAGATCTCTTGAGTGACATGGGCATGATGGGATATCGTGCAGCCCCTACCCCAATTGAACAAAATCATCAAGTGACTGCACAATCAGGTGAGCTAGTAAATAAGGAAAATTATCAGAAATTGGTTGGGAGACTCCTGTACTTGTGTCATACCAGGCCTGACATTACATATGTCGTGGGTGTGGTGAGCAGATACATGCATGAACCAAGGAGTGGGCATCTTGATATAGTGCACAGAATCTTGAGACACTTGAAGGGAACTCCGGGAAAGGGGTTGTGGTTTGCAAAGAGTGGGCACCTTGAGGTGGATGGTTATAGCGACTCTGATTGGGCTGGTTGTCAAGATGATAGAAGATCAACGTCAGGCTATTGTGTGTTTGTGGGAGGAAATCTGGTGTCATGGAGAAGCAAGAAACAAACAGTTGTGTCCGGATCAACGGCGAAGCTGAATACAGAGCTTTATCTAAAGGGGTGTGTGAGATGCTTTGGGTGAAGCATCTCCTGAGCGAGTTGAAGCTTCTCAAAAAGGGGCCCTTGAGAGCTTGGTGTGACAATCAGTCAGCCATAAGTATTGCAAATAATCCAGTCCACATGATAGGACAAAACATGTGGAAATTGACCGCTTCTTCATTAAAGAGAAACTTGATGCTGGGATTATCTGCCTTACTCATGTCAGTTCTGGGAAGCTGATGTCTACGCACACTCCTTTTCCTGTAGACAGTGTTGGGCCTCCAAGAGCAGGGGTTTGTAGAACAGCAGCAAGTTTTCCCTTAAGTGGATCACCCAAGGTTTATCGAACTCAGGGAGGAAGAGGTCAAAGATATCCCTCTCAAGCAACCACTGCAATCACGATACAAGAAGTCTCTTGTGTCCCCAACACACCTAATACACTTGTCGGATGTATAGGTGCACTAGTTCGAGCGAAGAGATAGTGAAATACAAGTGGTATGAATGAATATGAGCGGTAGTAACGGCGCCGAGAAAATAGCTTGCTGGCGTGCGATTGATGGTAGTAATATTGCGGGAAGTAAAGATGCGGTAAAACGAGTAAATAAGCGATGATTGCGGTATTTGGAAACAAGGCCTAGGGATCATACTTTCACTAGTGGACACTCTCAACATTGATCACATAATAAAACCACTCTACACTCTCTTGTTGGATGACAAACACCATTAATTGTGTAGGGCTACAAGAGCACCTCAATGCCGGAGTTAACAAGCTCCACAACATTCGATGTTCATATTTAAATAACCTTAGAGTGCATGATAGACCAACGCAATTATACCGAGTACTAACATAGCATGCACACCGTCACCGACAGACTATGAAAGGAGGAATAGATCACATCAATACTATCATAGTAATAGTTAACTCCATAATCTACAAGAGATTACAATCATAAACTACGCCAAGTACTACATGATGCACACACTGTCACCATCACATCATGGAGGAGGAATAGAGTACTTTAATAACATCACTAGAGTAGCACATAGATTAATAGTGATACAAAGCTCATCATATGAATCTCAATCATGTAAGGCAACTCATGAGATCATTGTATTGAAGTACATGGAAGAGAGATTAACCACATAGCTACCGGTACAGCCCTTAGCCTCGATGGAGAACTACTCCCTCCTCATGGGAGACAGCAGCGTCGATGGAGATGGCGGTGGTGTCGATGGAGATGCCTTCCGGGGGCACTTCCCCGTCCCGGCAGGGTGCCGGAACAGAGACTCCTGTCCCCCAGATCTTGGCTTCGCGATGGCGGCGGCTCTGGAAGGTTTCTCGTACCGTGGCTTATTCCTATAGGGTTTTCGCGACGGAGTCCTTAAGTAGGCGGAAGGGCAGCCTCGGAGGGGCCCTGGTGGGCCCACACAGTAGGGGGGCGCGCCCCACCCCTTGGCCGCGCCGCCCTGGCGTGTGGGGCCCCCTGGCTCCTCTCCGGTACTTCTTCGATGCTCTGGAACCTTCCGGGAAAAATAAGATGCTGGGCGTTGATTGATGGCGTGTATTTCACACGTTCGTTGGGCAACCCCAAGAGGAAGGTATGATGAGCACAGCAGCAAGTTTTCCCTCAGAAAGAAACCAAGGTTTATCGAACCAGGAGGAGCCAAGAAGCACGTTGAAGGTTGATGGCGGCGAGATGTAGTGCGGCGCAACACCGGAGATTCCGGCGCCAACGTGGAACCCGCACAACACAACCAAACTACTTTGCCCCAACGAAACGAGTGAGGTTGTCAATCTCACCGGCTTGCTCGTAACAAAGGATTAACCGTATTGTGTGGAATATGATTGTTTGCGAGAGAAAGCAAGAGAACAAGTATTGCAAGAGATTGTATTTCGAGTAAAGAGAATTGGACCGGGGTCCACAGCTCACTAGAGGTGTCTCTCCCATAAGACGAACAGCATGTTGGGTGAACAAATTACAGCTTGGGCAATTGACAAATAAAGAGAGCATGACAATGCACATACATATCATGATGAGTATAGTGAGATTTAATTGGGCATTACGACAAAGTACATAGACCGCCATCCAACCGCATCTATGCCTAAAAAGTCCACCTTCAGAGTTATCATCCGAACCCCCTCCAGTATTAAGTTGCAAAGCAATGGACAATTGCATTAAGTATGGTGCGTAATGTAATCAACAACTACATCCTTAGACATAGCATCAATGTTTTATCCCTAGTGGCAACAACGACAACACAACCTTAGAACTTTTCGTCACTCGTCCCAGGTGTCAATGCAGGCATGAACCCACTATCGAGCATAAGTACTCCCTCTTGGAGTTAAAAGCATCTACTTGGCCGGAGCATCTACTAATAACGGAGAGCATGCAAGATCATAAACAACACATAAGCATAACTTTGATAATCAACATAACAAGTATTCTCTATTCATCGGATCCCAACAAACGCAACATATAGAATTACATATAGATGATCTTGATCATGATAGGCAGCTCACAAGATCCGACAATGATAGCACAATGGGGAGAAGACAACCATCTAGCTACTGCTATGGACCCATAGTCCAGGGGTAGACTACTCACTCATCACTCCGGAGGCGACCATGGCGGTGTAGAGTCCTCCGGGAGATGATTCCCCTCTCCGGCAGGGTGCCGGAGGCGATCTCCGGGATCCCCCGAGATGGGATCGGCGGCGACGGCGTCTCGCAATGTTTTCCGTATCGTGGCTCTCGGTACCGGGGGTTTCGTCACGGAGGCTATTTGTAGGCGGAAGGGCAGGTCAAGAGGCGGCACAGGGGGCCCACACCACGGGCCGGCGCGGCCAAGGGGGGCCGCGCCGCCCTAGGGTTTGGCGCCCCGTGGCCCCTCTTCGTCTCTCCTTCGGACTTCCGGAAGCTTCGTGAGAAAATAGGCCTCCGGGCTTTTATTTCGTCCAATTCCGAGAATATTTCTTTACTAGGATTTCGAAACCAAAAACAGCAGAAAACAAGAATCGGCACTTCGGCATCTTGTTAATAGGTTAGTTCCGTAAAATGCACGAATATGGCATAAAGTGTGCATAAAACATGTAGATAACATCAATAATGTGGCATGGAACACAAGAAATTATCGATACGTTGGAGACGTATCAGCATCCCCAAGCTTAGTTCTCGCTCGTCCCGAGCGGGTAAAACGATAACAAAGATAATTTCCGGAGTGACATGCCATCATAAACTTGATCATACTATTTGTAAAGCATATGTAGTGAATGCAGCGATCAAAACAATGTGTATGACATGAGTAAACAAGTGAATCATAAAGCAAAGACTTTTCATGAATAGCATTTCAAGACAAGCATCAATAAGTCTTGCATAAGAGTTAACTCATAAAGCAATAATTCAAAGTAAAGGTATTGAAGCAACACAAAAGAAGATTAAGTTTCAGCGGTTGCTTTCAACTTGTAACATGTATATCTCATGGATATTGTCAACATAGAGTAATATAATAAGTGCAATAAGCAAGTATGTAAGAATCAATGCACAGCTCACACAAGTGTTTGCTTCTTGAGGTGGAGAGAAATAGGTGAACTGACTCAACATTGAAAGTAAAAGAATGGTCCTCATAGAGGAAAAGCATCGATTGCTATATTTGTGCTAGAGCTTTGATTTTGAAAACATGAAACAATTTTGTCAACGGTAGTAATAAAGCATATGCATCATGTAAATTATATCTTATAAGTTGCAAGCCTCATGCATAGTGTACTAATAGTGCTCGCACCTTGTCCTAATTAGCTTGGACTACCTGGATTATCACCGCAATACATATGCTTTAACCAAGTATCACAAAGGGGTACCTCTATGCCGCCTGTACAAAGGTCTAAGGAGAAAGCTCGCATTTGGATTTCTCGCTTTTGATTATTCTCAACTTAGACATCCATACCGGGACAACATAGACAACGGATAATGGACTCCTCTTTTAATGCTTTAAGCATTCAACAACAATTAATTCTTTTCTCATTAGAGATTTGAGGATGTTTGTCCAAAACTGAAACTTCCACCATGGAACATGGCTTTAGTTAGCGGCCCAATGTTCTTCTCTCACAATATGCATGCTCAAACCATTCAACTCAGTGTAGATCGCCCTTACTTCCGACAAGACGAACATGCATAGCAACTCACATGAAATTCAACAACAAGTTGATGGCGTTCCCCAGTAAACATGGTTATCGCACAACAAGCAACTTAATAAGAGATAAAGTGCATAATTACATATTCAATATCACAATAGTTTTTAAGCTATTTGTCCCATGAGCTATATATTGCAAAGGTGAATGATGGAATTTTAAAGGTAGCACTCAAGCAATTTACTTT
Source organism: Lolium rigidum (assembly GCF_022539505.1). Taxonomy (NCBI): domain Eukaryota; kingdom Viridiplantae; phylum Streptophyta; class Magnoliopsida; order Poales; family Poaceae; genus Lolium; species Lolium rigidum. Next base: position 298,804,966 of record NC_061513.1, read on the forward strand.
GGAATGGCTGGAAAATACCATGTAGTAGGTAGGTATGGTGGACACAAATGGCATAGTGGTTGGCTCAAGTATTTTGGATGCATGAGAAGTATTCCCTCTCGATACAAGGTTTAGGCTAGCAAGGTTATTTGAGGCAAACACAAGGATGAACTAGTACAGCAAAACTCACATAAAAGACATATTGAAAGCATTATAATACTCTATACCGTCTTCCTTGTTGTTCAAACTCAAAACTAGAAATTATCTAGACCTTAGAGAAACCAAATATGCAAACCAAATTTTAGCATGCTCTATGTATTTCTTCATTAATGGGTGCAAAGCATATGATGCAAGAGCTTAAACATGAGCACAACAATTGCCAAGTATCACATTACCCAAAACATTTATAGCAATTACTACATGTATCATTTTCCAATTCCAACCATATAACAATTTAACGAAGGAGAAACTTCGCCATGAATACTATGAGTAGAAACCAAGGACATATTTGTCCATATGCTACAGCGGAGTGTGTATCTCTCCCATGAAGTGAATGCTAGGATCCATTTTATTCAAACAAAACAAAAACTAAAACAAAACGACGCTCCAAGAAAAAGCACATAAGATGTGGCCGAATAAAAATGTAGTTTCAGGGGAGGAACTCGATAATTTGTTGATGAAGAAGGGGATGCCTTGGGCATCCCCAAGCTTAGACGCTTGAGTCTTCTTGATATATGCAGGGGTGAACCACCGGGTGCATCCCCAAGCTTAGAGCTTTCACTCTCCTTGATCATGTTGCATCATACTCCTCTCTTGATCCTTGAAAACTTCCTCCACACCAAACTCGAAACAACTCATTAGAGGGTTAGTGCACAATATAAATTGACATATTCAGAGGTGACACAATCATTCTTAACACTTCTGGACATTGCATAATGCTACTGGACATTAGTGGATCAAAGAAATTCATCCAACATAGCGAAAGAGGCAATGCGAAATAAAAGGCAGAATCTGTCAAAACAGAACAGTTCGTATTGACGAATTTTAAAATGGCACCAGACTTGCTCAAATGAAAATGCTCAAATTGAATGAAAGTTGCGTACATATCTGAGGATCATGCACGTAAATTGGCATAATTTTCTGAGCTTCCTGCAGGGCAGTGGGCTCAGATTCGTGACAGCAAAGAAATCTGGAACTGCGCAGTAATCCAAATCTAGTACTTACTTTTCTATCAACGGCTTAACTTGGCACAACAAAACTCAAAACTAAGATAAGGAGAGGTTGCTACAGTAGTAAACAACTTCCAAGACACAAAATAGAAACAAAGTACTGTAGGTAAAAACATGGGTTGTCTCCCATAAGCGCTTTTCTTTAACGCCTTTCAGCTAGGCGCAGAAAGTGTGTATCAAGTATTATTGAAGGGTGGTGCATTCTCAGCGAGGTGTGGAGTTTTATCAACTAGGCATATTATATTAGATACATAAGTTTTAGCATCTCCCTTTTCATTAGTCTTAGGTGTGCTACTCTCATCAAACAAATTTTCAGGAACAAGCCAAGCATAGTTATTTTCTAGTGCATCATTCATAGCTAGGAGCTTACATGGTATTGGTGCTTTGATCTCCCCTCCATCATCAATATTATTAGTGTATCTTATTCTATCCATATCCATCTTTTCAAGGAGACTAACAAAATTAGTAGGAGAACCAAGCATATTAAATTTAGCAAACACCTTTCTAGCTTCTCTTGCTAGACCACCAAATTCTCTAAGAAGGGTTTCTAATACAAAATCTTTCTTTTCCCCTTCTTCCATATCACCAAGCGTGAAAAACATGTGTTGGATTATAGGATTAAGATTAACAAATTTAGTTTCCAACAAGCGAACTAAATGTGCGGCAGCAATTTCATAAGTAGGCGCAAGATCTACCAAGTGTCTATCTTCAAGATTTTCAATGGTACTAACATGGTTGAAGAATTCTTCTATATTATTTCTCCCAACTATAGACCCACGTCCTACCGGTATGTTCTTTGTGGTAAAATCAAAAGGAAACATGATGAAATAAGTAAAGTAAATGCAAGTAAACTAATTTTTTTGTGTTTTCGATATAGCAAACAAGATAGCAAATAAAGTAAAACTAGCAACTAATTTTTTTGTATTTTGATATAGTGCAGCAAACAAAGTAGTAAATAAAATAAAGCAAGACAAAAACAAAGTAAAGAGATTGAGAAGTGGAGACTCCCCTTGCAGCGTGTCTTGATCTCCCCGGCAACGGCGCCGGAAAATATGCTTGATGGCGTGTATTTCACACGTTCGTTGGGCAACCCCAAGAGGAAGGTATGATGAGCACAGCAGCAAGTTTTCCCTCGTAAAGAAACCAAGGTTTATCGAACCAGGAGGAGCCAAGAAGCACGTTGAAGGTTGATGGCGGCGAGATGTAGTGCGGCGCAACACCGGAGATTCCGGCGCCAACGTGGAACCTGCACAACACAACCAAACTACTTTGCCCCAACGAAACAGTGAGGTTGTCAATCTCACCGGCTTGTCTGTAACAAAGGATTAACCGTATTGTGTGGAATATGATTGTTTGCGAGAGAAAGCGAGTAGAACAAGTATTGCGATAGATTGTATTTCAAGAAAGAGAATTGGACCGGGGTCCACAGTTCACTAGAGGTGTCTCTCCCATAAGACGAACAAGCATGTTGGGTGAACAAATTACAGCTTGGGCAATTGACAAATAAAGAGAGCATGACAATGCACATACATATCATGATGAGTATAGTGAGATTTAATTGGGCATTACGACAAAGTACATAGACCGCCATCCAACTGCATCTATGCCTAAAAAGTCCACCTTCAGGTTATCATCCGAACCCCTCCAAGTATTAAGTTGCAAAGCAACTGAACAATTGCATTAAGTATGGTGCGTAATGTAATCAACAACTACATCCTTAGACATAGCATCAATGTTTTATCCCTAGTGGCAACAAGCACAACACAACCTTAGAACTTTCGTCACTCGTCCCGTGTGTCAATGCGAGCATGAACCCACTATCGAGCATAAGTACTCCCTCTTGGAGTTAAAAGCATCTACTTGGCCGGAGCATCTACTAATAACGGAGAGCATGCAAGATCATAAACAACACATAAGCATAACTTTGATAATCAACATAACAAGTATTCTCTATTCATCGGATCCCAACAAACGCAACATATAGAATTACATATAGATGATCTTGATCATGATAGGCAGCTCACAAGATCCGACAATGATAGCACAATGGGGAGAAGACAACCATCTAGCTACTGCTATGGACCCATAGTCCAGGGGTAGACTACTCACTCATCACTCCGGAGGCGACCATGGCGGTGTAGAGTCCTCCAGGAGATGATTCCCCTCTCCGGCAGGGTGCCGGAGGCGATCTCCAGGATCCCCCGAGATGGGATCGGCGGCGACGGCGTCTCGCAATGTTTTCCGTATCGTGGCTCTCGGTACCGGGGGTTTCGTCACGGAGGCTATTTGTAGGCGGAAGGGCAGGTCAAGAGGCGGCACGGGGGCCCACACCACAGGCCGGCGCGGCCAAGGGGGGGCCGCGCCGCCCTAGGGTTTGGCGCCCCCGTGGCCCCTCTTCGTCTCTCCTTCGGACTTCCGGAAGCTTCGTGAGAAAATAGGCCTCCGGGCTTTTATTTCGTCCAATTCCGAGAATATTTCTTTACTAGGATTTCGAAACCAAAAACAGCAGAAAACAACGAATCGGCACTTCGGCATCTTGTTAATAGGTTAGTTCCAGAAAATGCACGAATATGGCATAAAGTGTGCATAAAACATGTAGATAACATCAATAATGTGGCATGGAACACAAGAAATTATCGATACGTTGGAGACGTATCATTGATTTCGTCCAATTCCGAGAATATTTCCTTACTAGGTGTTATCACCAGAATTTGACCAAGTCAGAGGTGGGCCGCGATCAAGATGGTTTGAAGAAATATATATATAGAAGGAATACGTGGATCGGCCTTTTATACCAAGTTGGGCTTAATTGCCCGTGTATCTGTAACATATTAGATCACATCTTAGTTTAGAGATAGAATCTTACTCGTGCACGGTTTAGTGCACGCCCACATTAGAAAGTCCATTTGGACTATAAATATGTACCTAGGGTTTATGGAATAAACAACAACTCACGTTCAACCCAAACAAACCAATCTCGGCGCATCGCCAACTCCTTCGTCTCGAGGGTTTCTATCCGGTAAGCGACATGCTGCCTAGATCGCATCTTGCGATCTAGGCGGCACTAAGCCACGTTGTTCATGCGTTGCTCGTCTCGAAGCGCTTTTGATGGCGAGCAACGTAGTTATCATAGATGTGTTAGGGTTAGCATTGTTCTTCGTTTAAGCATGCTTACGTAGTGCAACCCTTGCATGTCTAGCCGCCCTCACACCTATCTCGGGTGTGGGGGCGGCACCCGCTGATCATTATCTAGTAGATCGATCCGTTACGGTTGCTCCTTGTTCATCAAGGATTAGTTTAATATCTGCATTAGTTAGGCCTTACAAAGGGGGAGGATCCGGCGGCACGTAGGGTGTCGTTCGCAAGTCCTAAACGAGGATGTCCGAGGATCAACCTCGTGTTGGTTTTTAGGCCTTGTTTAGGATCGGCTTACGATCACCGTGCGTGGCCGCGAGGCCCAACCTGGAGTAGGATGATCCGATTATGCGGTGAAAACCCCACATCGTCGTAGATCTCATTAGCTGTATCTTGATCAAGCAGGACCACCATATGTTCGGACACCCTGTCTGAATCATGGGTGGATCGGCTCTTTGAGCCGATTCACAGGATAACCTGAGAGCCGATCGAGGCTCGTATTTAATGTTTACGTGTATGCCATGCGAGGAAACTAAGCGAGGCATCTTCATCACCTTCACGACCAGGTATAGGTCGGGTGGCACGCCCTTGCACTTCGCATCGGACGTGTGACCAGAAGAGCATTGCGGGCCGTCGCTCGGGGGGGTCTCAGCCAGCCGCAGCTCTAGGCTCCTCCCGGCTCTACCGTGTTGACAGTCGCTGCCCGCCGGTGGGTTTTGGCAGTCAACACATTCTGGCACGCCCGGTGGGACCATCGACGACATCCACGACATCGCCATCTACATCCAAGATGGCGGAAGACACTCCGGTCACGTACGCGGATCTGCCTGATGAGCTCAAGAAGAAGCATGACGAGATCAAGGCAACCCTCGAAGCCGAACTCATCGGCTCCTTCCACCGAACCCGCTCCCATGGCGTCAGGTGGAAGGGTTTCACGCCTGAAGGCGCGCTCGATGGAGTGGACCTGTCCGCCCCGTCAGAAGAACGCACCAGGTCGTTGCGGCGAGGAGATCAACTACATGGTGGCTCATTCGCTGCACCGCCACTCGAAAGCTCTGGTGAACACCTTGGAGCGTGTCGCCTCGCGCGTCGTCCGAGGAAATCATGAGTCACCGGTACTCCCCATCGGGACCGGCTCTGGGTACTTTCAAAGGAGAGATGCCGCTCCAGCCCCAGCCGTTCGCATGGGTAGCACCGGAACTGCCGAACTCATCGGCATACGTCGTCTACAAGATTGGTGGTGATCCTAGTGACTACCAATTCCTGCCCGAGCCACCTAAGGAGATCCCGCACGGATACGCGTGCGCATACGTGCCAGACAGCAACGCCTTGGCACTCTCGAACCAGGCGGCAATAACAGCGGCCTCTGGAACGGCAGGAGGAACGTCGGGAGCCGATCCGAGAAGCGGTCGTGGCTGGCTAAGTACGCCGCCCCGACAAACCTCCAAAGCCCAGCTCCTGCGGTTGGCTTAGAACCGAGAAAAACAAGCATGGCTGGTTAAGTATGCCACCCGGCGAATCTTCGGGGTTCGACACCTTCAGCCATCTCGGCGGATCAGATTTGTGCAATTCGAAAGATCGAGTTCGGCATGATGCCGAAAAGGAAGGCGTTCGGCTACACCAAGCCGTACCCCAACAGCTACGAGCCGATCCCGCTGCCACCTAAATATCGGCTCCCGGACTTCACAAAGTTCGGTGGATCGGACGGGTCCAGCTCCATTGAGCATGTGAGCCGATATTTGGCACAGGCTGGGCACGATCTCAGCGTCGGATGAGTTGCGCGTGAGGTTCTTCTCACGGTCCCTCACGGGATCGGCTTTCGGGTGGTACACTTCGCTACCACCGAACTCCATCCAAACTTGGAAGCGGTTGGAAGAGCGGTTCCATGAGCGGTACCATTCGAAGCTTCCGAGGCTAGCATTGCCGATCTAGCACAACTACGTCGGAAGCGCGGAGAAAGCGTGGCGAGAATACATCCGGCGCTTCGGGAATCTTAGGAACCGATGCTTTTCGGTTCGCATAAATGAGAAGGAAGCGATCGAGTTGGCGGTAGCAGGCCTTGCAACACAGCTCAAGGACACGGCCTCCCAAGCGAGAATATCCCTCGGCGGCGCACATGGTTCGAAACTTTCAGCATATGAACGGCGCCACCCGGACTCGTACCAAGACAAGTTCAAGCGTGCGAGTAGCCTCGGTCGATGCGAGAGGAAGACGAAGTTCTGCGGGAGACCAAGAAGTAGCGATGGCTGAGTGGACTCGGGGAGGAACCCCCGTGTCCTGCAAGTGGGTAAAGCCACCGAGGCCCGCCCGGGGGTTTGATTTTGACGTGACCAAGGCTGAGCAAATCTTCGACCTCCTACTCAAGGAAAAGCGATTGAAGATACCTGAAGGTCTCAAATTCCCCACGGCGCAAGAGCTGAATGGAAAGCCATACTGCAAATGGCATAACTCGCTCTCCCATGCCACCAACGACTGCAGGGTGTGGCGTCAGCACATCCAAGCGGCGATAGAGAACGGGCGACTAATTTTCAACCAGTACGCCATGAAGGTCGACACACACCCCTTTCCCGCCGTAAACATGGTGGAGTATGCTTGCCATGCAGGGTGCCAGCCGGGTTTCCTGTGCAATATCAACATGGTAGATCTTGGACACCACGGCGGCAAGGATGGAGATGAGGGCAGCTGCTCTCATAACGAAGAAACGAGAGGAAGCCGCTCCACGCGATCGGCTCCGCCAAGACGGCAAGCGCTACGTCACGGAGGGAGAAGTAAAGAACATAAGATATCAACGACCTCTCTGCGATCACCTCCTCAACAAGTATGTGAGTCGGTACGACCAACGCCGACGGTCCGGCGATGATGATGAAAGCGATCGCCGGCTAGAAGACATCGTCGGCATAATCGCGATGAGGAGGAGCACGAGCTTTGCGCCAAGGGAAAGGCAAGGGAGAAAGACGACGAGGACGGAGCACGGGATTGTCCCTTCTTCGAGCACTTGCTTGGGATTCAGGAATGAGCCGATTGCCAACAATCGGCAATTGCCCAGAATGCAACCGGAAAAAGAAGGAGGCAGCCAACGTGTCCGTGTTCGAACGCTTAGGACCTCTCCCGCCACAGAGCAAACGAGCTGAGTCCCCTCGGTCGGAAAATCTCGAAGATTCAGAAGACGAGGGAGAAGGAGAAGAAGACAGGTACCACCGGCCAAGGTGGTGCCCTGACGGACTCAGCCGTTCCCAGAAACGCAGGGTTCAGCGATTGTGCGGCCTGGAAGAAGCCGAGAGGTTATACTTGCACACATTGAGGAAGGCAAGGCCTGATCTGGCTGCGAAGGTTCAGCGGACCCTGGATGAAGAGGGACGTCCACAAAAAATGGAGTGGCGCCCCAAGCAAAGGAAAGCCGATGATAAAACATCGGCTGGCACAAACATGGTGCTAGTTCTGCCGACGAAGCTCAGTGCTCCACGGTTACACGATACATCCAAGGTGGGCGACAACAAGCGCACCAACATGCTAAAGTCAGAGATTGGGCTGGTCTTATCTACCGGCCTGAACGAGTAACAAGAACACGTCAATGAGCAAACATGGCGAGGCTGATCCTTGTGATCGGCCCCAAAAATTTATGAGGGGACATTACAAAACCTTCACCGAGCAAGCAACGTGGAGGCCGATTCCAGCAATCGGCCAAAATTATCCTCACCCACCATTCTGCCTGGGTTCAACATGTTATCCGACAGAGCCGATACCATCAATTCTCTTGACAGAATCGGCTCGGGGGGGCACCCAGGTGGATAGAACACGAGGATATGCAATGGAGGCATCTCAGCGTCTCATCCTTTGGTGATGGGCATTGGAATATGGGGGCCGATGCGCTAGTCGGCCGTAAAAAAAAAAATCTGAAAATTCGAAAATTTTCGAGCACAGCCGATGCGGCAGACATCGACTTAAGGATGTGAAAGCCGATGCACGGCCATCGACTCAAGGGGAATAACTGGTACGACCAGAGGGTCAATGGAGCACGAAGAGGGTTTTAAGGACTCTCTCTTCAAGGACAAGGCCAAGAGCAGCCTGGACGTGCAGATCAGGTCAAGGATGGAGCACATCAGATCCACCAAAGGAAAGGAGCCGATCTAACTGGCGAGGCGCAGGAAGAACTGAAGAAACTCGGGGGGGCAGCTCGCCCTAAAGGTCATTGCTCTAGGGAGCCGATTTGGTTGGAATCGGCTAGCCCTGCTACACAACTGGTTTGGGGAGCGGTGTTCTGTTACAGAGTCATCAGCTTGAGCATCCAAGACGGTTTCAGGGCTCTTTTAAAGTCGCTTGCTCAAAGATCAAGTCGCCAGCTTGCCAGGATCGGCTGTGTCATCGTCATCGGCAGAAGCCAGCTAGCTTGGAGGGATGGCTAAATTGGCCCGTCTCGTAGATTATCATGAAACTGAGGCGTTGCCATCAGTCACTAAGCATGGGTTAGGCCAACAGTCGACAAACTCAGCATGAAAGAAATCGGCGAGATCAAGCTAGGGGAATTCTTCATTAATATGAGGATTTCTTACAATGGGAAGCCGATTGCTCAAGGAGGGAAGAACAAAAGAAGGGTCTATTGACCAATCTACTACTGCTAGGCCTATACTATTAGATCCTAATCTACGGGCCATCACTGCCCTCATCGTCGTCCTCAGAACTCTCATCGGCACTGCTGCCGATGGGCTCCTCATCGCTACTCCCGTAGCCCTCCACGGGGGCTTCATCCCCGTCTTCGTCGTCACTGCTGTCGTCGTCCCACCACATGCGGAGGCGCTTCGCTGGCGGGTAGCCCTCGAGGGAGTCGTCGTCGTCGTCGTCTTCTTCTCCCTCTTCTTCGAGAGGTGGGGCAGCCGTCCCGGGAGAGCCGGTCGTCCTCGCTTTTGGGCTCCGAGTTCCCCATCGGCAAGGAAGCTGGAGATCTTCATCCCCGCTGGTCAAGGACTTGTCGTCCTCGGACCAAATGGAGGAGGCATGGCTCTCCTCGTCCCGGTCTTCCGGGGCACGAACTTACGGCGGCGTCTCGCGGGAGGAGTCGGACCCGTAGGAAAACTTGGAGGAAGAGGAAGAAGACATGGCGGCACCGAGGGTTTTTGGTGCTAATGCGAGAAGGACGAAGGAGACGCAAACTGTTTAGAACGGTTAAATAAAGGGGATATGGGAGAGATTCAATGCCACAGCAGTTTCCGAGGAGGTGTTGCCCAACAGGAAAATTTTACGGCCACGTGGAGAAGTGGAAGGGGCAAGGCATCATGATGGGGATTCTGCGGCAGCTCGCTCCGCCATGACATGACCCGACGAAAGAAAGCGTAATGATTTTGGAAATGTCATTTCCAAAACCAGGGGGCATGTGTTATCACCGAGAATTTGACCAAGTCAGAGGTGGGCCGCGATCAAGATGGTTTGAAGAAATATATATATAGAAGGAATACGTGGATCGGCCTTTTATACCAAGTTGGGCTTAATTGCCCGTGTATCTGTAACATATTAGATCACATCTTAGTTTAGAGATAGAATCTTACTCGTGCACGGTTTAGTGCACGCCCACATTAGAAAGTCCGCTGGACTATAAATATGTACCTAGGGTTTATGGAATAAACAACAACTCACGTTCAACCCAAACAAACCAATCTCGGCGCATCGCCAACTCCTTCGTCTCGAGGGTTTCTATCCGGTAAGCGACATGCTGCCTAGATCGCATCTTGCGATCTAGGCAGACAAGCCTACCACGTTGTTCATGCGTTGCTCGTATCGAAGCGCTTTTGATGGCGAGCAACGTAGTTATCATAGATGTGTTAGGGTTAGCATTGTTCTTCGTTTAAGCATGCTTACGTAGTTCAACCCTTGCATGTCTAGCCGCCCTCACACCTATCTCAGGTGTGGGGGCGGCACCCCGCTTGATCATTATCTAGTAGATCTGATCCGTTACGGTTGCTCCTTGTTCATCAAGGATTAGTTTAATATCTGCATTAGTTAGGCCTTACAAAGGGGGGGAGGATCCAGCGGCACGTAGGGTGTCGTTCGCAAGTCCTAAACAGGATGTTCCGAGGATCAACCTCGTGTTGGTTTTTAGGCCATGTTTAGGATCGGCTTACGATCACCGTGCGTGGCCGCGAGGCCCAACTCGGAGTAGGATGATCCGATTATGCGGTGAAAACCCCACATCGTCGTAGATCTCATTAGCTGTATCTTGATCAAGCGGGACCACCATATGTTCGGACACCCCGTCCGAATCATGGGTGGATCGGCTCTTTGAGCCGATTCACGGGATAACCCGAGAGCCGATCGAGGCTCGTATTTAATGTTTACGTGTATGCCATGCAGGAAACTAAGCGAGGCATCTTCATCACCTTCCCGACCGGGTATAGGTCAGGTGGCACGCCCTTGCACTTCGCATCGGACGTGTGACCAGAAGAGCATTGCGGGCCGTCGCTCGGGGGGGTCTCAGCCAGCCGCAGCTCTAGGCTCTTCCCGGCTCTACCGTGTTGACAGTCGCTGCCCGCCGGTGGGTTTTGGCAGTCAACACTAGGATTTCTGAAACCAAAAACAGCAGAAAACAGGAACTGACACTTCGGCATCTCGTCAATAGGTTAGTTCCGGAAAACGCATAAAATCATCATAAAGTGTGAACAAAACATGTAGGTATTATCATAAAACAAGCTTGGAACATCAGAAATTATAGATACGTTTGAGACGTATCAGAAGCAAATTGCTGATTGCTTGACAAAGGGACTGGGAACAAGGGAATGAAACTTGGCATGTGACAAGATGAGATTGATAGATATCTACCATCCATCTTGAGGGGGAGTGTTGAACACTGGACATGTTTCTGGCCTAAGTGGCCCAAGCCCATATGTGTGCTGACCTATAACAGGAGGGAGCGGGAGGAGAGCTAACCCTAAGACAGAAAAATCACACCAGCCACCAGGGACCAAGGGAGAGGAGGTGAGCTGCTGCTCCATCACCAAGATGAGGTGTGCTGCTGCTCCAACACTGTTGTACCACTTCGAGGATGTAATACTAGTGGAATGATGTTTCAGTTGCTTATGTGAACGACTTGCGTACTACAACATCTAGCTGTATGCTGGGTCACCGCATTTGTGGTGTTGGAAGATTAAAGTTTTCTAGGTACGAGCCTTCAGATCTTACTTCACCAGATCGATTTTGGATCTTTTCTCATGGTTGCCGCGAGGAGGATTGTCCTCGCAATATTTGTTCCGACTGCTACATCCTCGACAATGGTGATTTGTTCTCTCTGCTCTCCAGCGATGTTGATCATGCAGTTTGGTTGCTTTTCCGTGGCATATTGGTGTTTGTACTCTTGCCGATGTTGATTGATTACTTCAATGGTTGCGCCGAGTGCATGCATCCTTGACGTTGCGGCTAAAATTAAAATTATGGGATAACCTTCATTGCTATTTGTAGGTTTGTGGTTTGGTATCTACGGTTGGCTGCCTTCAGAAAAATGCAAGATTGCATCATGGTAGAAGAAAGAAATTGTAGACCTCGAAGTTTTGTTCATATCTTTTAAACTTAATTTTATTATCGCTAGAGACAACTCGTGTATCTCTACCATGTACTATTTGCTACTATAAATATATATGAGATTGATTGCCAAACAAAAGTGCAATTCCTATGCTCTCTATATATCTTCATTTTAATGCTTCTGTGGTGTTAAATGATTTATACTTATGTCACATATTTCTAATGCCATGTTTGGATGCACATAATTGGGCTTGGAATTAAATTAGATTGGGAATTCCAAATCTAAGTTGAAAAAGAAGTGCCTTCTAATTCGAATGTTGTTGTTTGGGTGTGCTTGACATTTTCTGTTGAAATTAAATGGCGGTACCCAATTCCATTTCCTACTTGGATGTAGAAACAATTGAATTAAATGATTTCTTGTGTTAGGACAGTATAAACTTGTGTACTTGTTACGGACAATAGCATGCATATACTAGAGTGTATATTATTATTTTCCACACACAATAACATTAAAATAATCCAAATAAGTTGGGAACTACAACACACATTAACCATTTGGGTGATTTTGTTGTAAATAAACTGGGATTTCTGTCCCCTAAGATTTTGAACAGTTTGGGAAGATGATATTCATAGGCGATAACAGTGGCGCTAATCAACAATGATGCAAAGTAGCTACGCTATGTGAGTAACTATGCATCCATCTATGGACGAAGGCAGTTGATGAAATAAGACAAATTACCAGCAGAGGTGCAAGCAAAGCCCTTTGGGTGTAGTTTGGACAGAGAGGTACTCCAGGAAATCCAGAGCAGTCGCACAGTCATATGCAAGCTAGTAAGGGACTGTACACGTTCTGAACAAAACACACAGAGCGTTAATCTATTGTACAAAAACTGGTTCCCGTAAAACCCAACCCAGGGAGTCTAAAAATCGGCCCAGCCATAACAAAAGTGTCCCATATGAACTATATATCCGACCTTTTATTCATAGCAGCATTGCGAGAATTGGGATTCAGAAACAGCAACAGAAATTTCTCCCGTACGTATGTTGAAACAGAAAGAAAACTGGCTCCGAATTCCAGATTCCTTGATTTTTCAGCATCAATTCCTTACAGCCAAGCACACTGTAACATATTTCTTTACTTCGATAAAGACATACGGAAGCAATTTTATTTTATTTCTTTACCTCGATCCTAACATTTTCACCATCTGCATAGTATGTGTGCTACGGTCTGGGCGCACAGACGCGAACGCTGGCAGAGCCGTTCTGGAGCGCGCATGCGCGTGGCAGCACCTTTTGATTAACTCGCTGACGCGCGGGCCCAGTAGCCGCCATACGCTGCACACTGTGACTTGCCTTTCCGGAATCAGAGCGCGCGTCAGGTTGACGGAACGGAGAAAGACCGGTGTGTGAAGGTCTTTCTCTAGGCTACCTTGGCCGTCACGTGAGCGCTCGCTAGCTAGCTAGCTCGCCGTTCCACGAGTGGGACCCGGCGAAGTATGTCAGTTCTGGCAGCTGCCATGTGGGACCTGGCAAAGGGCTCGATGGTCACGCGACGCAAGCAGCAAGCCTAGCCTGCATGCTGGGCTTCTCGCGATGGGACGATTGCCTGCTGATTCTGTGCTTTGCTCGAGGTATATCGAATGATTCATTGATTCGTACTCTGGGAGTGGGATGCAGCGTGACGAATGCGTGCGCAGAGGCCAGTGTGACTCGAGGCTCGATCAAATCAGCCGCATTCACTTCCTCTATGCCTCGATCGTTCAGAAGGTAGGTCTGGTTGAAATTCACACAATCACAAGTGACATGCGTATGTTATCCACTGTGTACTCGCCACCGTAGGCGTCCCTTGCAATGCACGGGGTGTTGGCACGAGAGCAGCGAATTTACCGGCGGCGGTAGGTAAAGGAGTCTAATCCAGCGTCCACTCTCTGCTTTGAGATTGGTGAGCCTTTTGACATTTATCTAATATAAAATTAATAATTGAAACAGAAGTGAAATTTTTATGAAACTAAAGTGATACATGGAAAACATTGTGAAATAGTCTGACAAAAGTGAAACTGATGACATCATTGCTGACGTCACTACGGTATGTTTCACAAAAATATTAGTGTTTCAGTTATGTTTCAATTATTTTTCAAATTTGTTTCACAATTTGGTACAAAAGTTGGTCAGCACATGGCTGACGTCATTGCTGACGTCACTCCGGTAGGTACCGGCGCCTATAAAAACAAGTTTTCGGTGTTGGCACCAAGCCAACACTACAACTACATATGTCGTGAATTACCCTCTGCGGTGTGCCCAAATCGGCCCAAACAATGTTGTTCATGCCATGGCGGGTTCTAAAGCCAGAAACCACGAAAACCCAGAGAGAATTCCTTATTTGGCCCTGTCTGAAGTTTGCCTTCCTTTTTTGGCCCTGGCAAATTTTTTCTTCCTTTCATGATCCAAAAAGTTTGGCTGGTTCCTTATTTGACCCTCTAGTACAATTTAAGCACTAAGATGATCATTTTGCCCTTATTGCAATATGTGACAAAATTGCACTAAAAAAGCTGTGATATACTAGTTGGTTATTTAAAACAACAACCTCCACTGTGGCTGGCACCAGCGCACCATTTTGCCCCCGCCGCAATTTGTTCTAGAAAATCTCAAATTTATTCCGAAAATTACTCCAATTTTTTTGTATTTCCACAACTAAAAAAATTGATATTAAGTAGGCACAAACATAGAGACAATCCGCGAGCATACCGGAAATTTCAACCCAAAATACATTGTATTTTGGAAGATACAAAAAAACAAATTTCTAACGAGACTATACGTACACTATACGCCTATATAATGTCAGATTTTTTTTTCACAGCCCAAAATAAAACGAGTTTGTGCCTGAAACATTGCACGTATATCCCAAGCATATACTTGTATTTTATTTCTGGAATAAATTCAAGATTTTTATGAAACTAGAAAATTTGCCAGCATATTGTAGCAAGGGCAAAATGGTCATTTTAATGCTTGAATTGTACTAGAGGGCTAAATAAGGAACCAACCAAACAATGTTGTTCGTGCCATGGCGGGTTCTAAAGCCAGAAACCACGAAAACCCAGAGAGAATTTCTTATTTGGCCCTGTCTGAAGTTTGCCTTCCTTTTTTGGCCCTGGCAAATTTTTTCTTCCTTTCATGATCCACAAAGTTTGGCTGGTTCCTTATTTGACCCTCTAGTACAATTTAAGCACTAAGATGATCATTTTGCCCTTATTGCAATATGTGACAAAATTGCACTAAAAAAGCTGTGATATACTAGTTGGTTATTTAAAACAACAACCTCCACCGTGGTCGGCACCAGCCGCACCATTTTGCCCCTGCTGCAATTTGTTCTAGAAAATCTCAAATTTATTCCGAAAATTACTCCAATTTTTTTGTATTTCCACAACTAAAAAAATTGATATTAAGTAGGCACAAACATAGAGACAATCCGCAGGCATGCCAGAAATTTCAACCCAAAATACATTGTATTTTGGAAGATACAAAAAAACAAATTTCTAACAGACTATACGTACACTATACGCCTATATAATGTCAGATTTTTTTTTTCACAGCCCAAAATAAAACGAGTTTGTGCCTGAAACATTGCACGTATATCCCAAGCATATACTTGTATTTTATTTCTGGAATAAATTCAAGATTTTTATGAAACTAGAAAATTTGCCAGCATATTGTAGCAAGGGCAAAATGGTCATTTTAATGCTTGAATTGTACTAGAGGGCTAAATAAGGAACCAACCAAACAATGTTGTTCGTGCCATGGCGGGTTCTAAAGCCGTGAAACCACGAAAACCCGGAGAGAATTTCTTATTTGGCCCCGTTCGAAGTTTGCCTTCCTTTTTTGGCCCCGGCAAATTTTTCTTCCTTTCATGATCCACAAAGTTTGGCTGGTTCCTTATTTGACCCTCTAGTACAATTTAAGCACTAAGATGATCATTTTGCCCTTATTGCAATATGTGACAAAATTGCACTAAAAAAGCTGTGATATACTAGTTGGTTATTTAAAACAACAACCTCCACTGTGGCTGGCACCAGCGCACCATTTTGCCCCTGCTGCAATTTGTTCTAGAAAATCTCAAATTTATTCCGAAAATTACTCCAATTTTTTTGTATTTCCACAACTAAAAAAATTGATATTAAGTAGGCACAAACATAGAGACAATCCGCAGGCATGCCAGAAATTTCAACCCAAAATACATTGTATTTTGGAAGATACAAAAAAACAAATTTCTAACAGACTATACGTACACTATACGCCTATATAATGTCAGATTTTTTTTTTCACAGCCCAAAATAAAACGAGTTTGTGCCTAAAACATTGCACGTATATCCCAAGCATATACTTGTATTTTATTTCTGGAATAAATTCAAGATTTTTATGAAACTAGAAAATTTGCCAGCATATTGTAGCAAGGGCAAAATGGTCATTTTAATGCTTGAATTGTACTAGAGGGCTAAATAAGGAACCAACCAAACTTTGTGGGTCATGAAAGGAAGAAAAAATTTACCAGGGCCAGAAAAGGAAGGAAAACTTTAGCTAGGGCCAAATAAGGAATTCTCTCAAAAACCATCGCACGCTGGTGGAGTCGTGAGACGGCGACAGGCGGTTCCACGGCACATGTACACCTGAAATTACACTTCCTTTTGACAACCTCAAAACTAGACGGAAGAAAAAACATAAAGTAAGAACTTACACTCATACAAATCCTAAAGCAAAGCAAAGAGCGAGGCCACTGCCCGACCCTATGAACCGGGTCCACCCTACACCCAAACAAGAGAGCATCAATCCAAAATGCAACTCTACATATACAGAGTTGTTCGGACTTATCACACCCATTCATTCTTAACGGACGCTATTGTGTACAATGTCCAGGTTGCAAGGGCATATATAATTTTGTGCTCGCATATAATTGTGGCTAGAAAATAGAGATGTTGTAGACACTATCGATACCGTATGACCTGTACCAATGTTACAAACACCGCCAGGGACGGAGGCGGCATTGACAGGACCAAGGGGCCGATCTACCATTTTTATATAAGGGGGAGGGGGGCAACCAAGCTTAGCTCCACTCATTTCACCCTCTAATCGCCTCTAAAATAAGAACTTGTGGATGCTGCATATTGCCATAACTAGGGAGAGGGGATGACACCCTAGCTTCACCCCTGAACACCGTCGCCTAAGTGAGAAACTAGACGATGATTTTGAGTGAGAGTGAGAGATGTTGAGGGGAGATTGAGATAATATAGGTAGGCACGGGATCGAGCGGGTGATTTCCGCGAAGGAATCCACCATGGTAGGCTCACAGACCTGTCTTCATAAGTGTCAGTCGCTTCAACATGAAGAAACTTCTAAATACCACCCGCCATGCGTTCCAATAGATGACGAGTTGATTAAGACCAGGGGGCATGAGGTAATTCTTAATCATGTTATGGCCACCTAAACTTTTTTCGTGAGCTGTCAAATTTAGCTCCTCGATGAACGGTGGTCCGGCAAAACCCTCTTGATGATCCCCTCCTCCACGCAAGCATGCTGCGCAGATGCGATCAGTGGGTCTACACCCAGTGTACCGCCTTCACCCAACACATCTTTGGTCCCCAAAGTTTTTATAACAATTGCAAGTTTTAGAGAGTTCTGCATCATCGGGCAGAGGGCAAGCTAGGTGGGAGCCCATATACGCTGACCTGGTCGGCAAGGGGCACGCGTCGCCCACCCAAGCAAGGTGTTGGCGCGACCTAGTGTTGTTTTTTTGTTGCCTTTTTCGGTGTTTCTTTTCTGTCCTTTTGCACTTTTTAAATGTGAACATTTTTTTACATTGAACATTTTCAAAACTATTTATAAAATTGAATTCTTCCAAAATTTTGATTTTTTTGAAAAATGATTATTTTTTTAAACTTGAACAATTTTTTGAATTCTGATTTTTATTTTCAAATTTGAACAATTTTATAGATTGAACATTTTTTTAGATTGATTTTTTTTGAAAATGAACATATTTTTTCAAAACATATTTTGAATATAAATATTTTCAAAATCTAAATACTTTTCAAATTTGAACATTTTGTAAATATTACTACTTTTGAGTCTAAAAAATATAAAGAGACAACAAACAAGAAAGTAAAAAAAAAGGAAAGTAAAAAAACAAAAAAAGTATCTGGCCAGGACCACACCCACGCGGGTGTGTGCGGTGCATACCAAGCCCTGACTTGGAGAAGCTAAACAAGGTAACTTTCCTACCTCTCTTTTTATTTTTTGGTCTCTCGGCCAATGTGTTATGAATTATGATGTGTGATCTCTAGGTTTTGTTTACGTTCATGAGTGAATGGCTCGTGATTCATTGAAGGGATCAACAGAGGCTACACCAGGGCATTTCTCTGACCAGGCTGGATTTCTAGCCAGGTCTAAAGAAGCCCGACCATAAATTCCTAGGTCCAAACTCGGTGACCTTCGGGCTTACGAACTAGGCTTGAACTCGGCCTAGACAGAGAAACGCCCGGCCGACCCACTAGTAGAAAAACGCTCATCTATATCGGTTCGTAAGGGCCATTCGCACCGGTTT